>NC_034412.1:2460198-2740945 GCF_002078875.1 Numida meleagris
CCCTCAAATATTGTTTTCTTTCTACTCCACTTGTTGCAAAAATACCTCAAGATTTGTAATACATTATTGTATTAGGAAGTTTCTCTCTCCTTTGTATTACATTGTATTCAGTCCCAAGGTAAGTTCATGGATATACTGTATAAATCCGATCCAATTTATTTCAAGAGGGGATATTGGCTGGAAGAAAGGGTATGTTGTTATTTCTCTCCTTTTAAGAATTATCAAATGTGCTAAAATTACATGGCTGTTTTAAGATTTAGGCTGATGGATATCCTGTAGAAGGAATTACATTGGGAATCTGCACACCAAAAAAAGCGACAGAACTTAATAAGCTGGGAGGTCCTATGTTCCTAATATTTTTAATTATGTTTTGGGGGGCTTTTTGCTATGAGTTACTTGATTATATTTGATAGTAAAAATAATCCCACCGTCATGGCTTTGATATTCCCAACAGCCAAGGTAAGTCTTCCATTTATTTCTACTCATCTCCATGGACCCTGTAGTCAATCTGCCTGCCAAGATATAATTAATTTATACTTTGTACCTTAAGGAGAAACAGCTGAATGTTCATCAGCTTGTGTGTTCTAACACTTCAATGCCTTACTAGCTGGGATCTTATTAGTGTTTATCTGAATATCCATAATAAACAAAGTTGTATCCTTTGCCCTTCATTTCCTCTTGAATGCAATAAATCAAATTCAGGCACTAATCATATTACAGTCACTTATTTTTATGATAATTCATACTAATAAAGGACCTGACCTTGCTGCTCCCACTGCTGTTAGTTGGGTGGGGAGGTGGTCACCGACTAAAATAGTAGAAATACGAAACATCATCTCTGAGTAGCAAGAATCAGCTGTGATTTCAAAAGAAAATTTTAAATAGTAGTTAAAACTACTATATTTTGAAGTACTGGGTGGTTTATAATTATTTCTGCTGCAAAATTCCTAGTGTGGCTCATAGAAACACTTGCCTTGACAGCCTGAACTTTAGCTCCTCATCTGAGAGCTTTAGTCTTTGTGGTCAGTGGCTGAGAAAAGTGTTCACAGCCAGGAGCTTCTGTTCTAATTTACAAGAATGAGTGTCCACTATGTATTTATCAATTTAATGGGAAAAAAAGAAGCTTTTAATTTTAATTTAACTGAAAGGATTATTTTTTTCCAAAACAGTGAATACTGGTACAGTTTTCATCTCCAGGCTTTTATCCATTTTATTCCCTTCTATTCTAGCATTTCAGTTTCTCTTCCAGCTCTAAACATAGCTGCCATAAAGCTAACCTGTAGTATCTAGGAAGTGTGCAAAGAGAAGAAAAAAATGTCATTTTCTATGTTCTTTTATCTCCTTAATATCATGAAAATTCAGTCTGCTCCAGGACTTCAACAGGGAGAAAATATAACTATAAAGCAGCATATGAAAAAATATAAACAGCTATTAAATGCATTATTCTATTGGATTAGCATATGCATAAAGTAGTAATGATTCTTGAATTACGTATGTAAACCTTCGTATTTCATCAGAAATGTTCAGTAGCTGAGTGCTATTAAACAGTGGCGAGGTCATGAAGGGGCTACCAAAATCCCTAGTCCAAAGCTTGGGTGTAACAAGTGTGAGCTCTGAACATATGCGTATGTTAGGTGATTACCCTTTTTGAGGCCAAAGTCACATGGATTCCATCACTAAGTGTAGCTTGGCATTTACGTAAAATGCTCTATCATTGCATTTGAGAGAGTTTTCTGTGCAACTTATTTGCTGCACCATTATAAAACAAGTTGGAATCGGTATGTAAATGGCAGATTATAAAATCTCACTTCATCTGTGAACCAGAGAATTAGCAGCAACTTAGAAAGTGTAGATGTATGGATTGTAGTAGAGACCCTGAAATGCATGATATTTCTGTAAGCCATTGTCAGGATACTACAGTTTCTCAGAAGCTCAGTGGATGGAAGCAAGAATGTCTAGCTCCTTCCATGACTTTTTCTCTCTTCTGCTTCAGCTTCTTGCTCTGAAAATATGTGCATCTTGAAAAAGCAAATATGATGACGTACTGTCCTGTATCCCAGCGTACACAAGCAAATGCGTGGACAGGTTGTTCTGATACGGAGAAAACACTCCTGTTCTACTGAGGCAGATAACAACCAGCACAGCAAGGTAAAGGGAGTTCTATGCTCCTCTTTAAGACCGTGTGGGAGTGCTGTTTTCCATGAACATTCTTGTTCTTTCCCAGTCACCTTTGTGAAACACAAAGCCTAGGAGCCCTAGTTCTCCTTAGAGGCAGATGGCTACTCAGCTACTGAAGTCAACAGCATAAACTTGATATTTACCTTTCACAGTGAAATACTTCTTTCACTTTCTCTTGTGATTAGCAGGGAAAGTGTTTTTTTTTGTTTGTTTGTTTTAATTAATAATATTTGGTGTGTTTTACTGAACACTGTATTGCATATATTTTTAGAACTTAATATCACAGTAAGAATATATACATATATTAAATCCCCAAGTCATGGTTCTTTTTTTTCCTCTTCACATGCATTTAGTAGAAGAAACATTTCCAAAATTCCCATCTGTTCTGCATGTAAATTTAGCTAATTATACACTGATTGACAAGGCTATAAAAGGACATTTTTGTGAGATGATAGGTTTAGAGGCCTGGTGCACTAAAAATTGCCATGCGTAGGCATTCTGCAATTTTTCCCATGGAAACTACATGTAGGAGTCAGGGAGATACAAATACATACAACAACATGTGCTCTGCCTATTGCTTGGGTAGTATCATAAAGGATTTGGGACTGTTTGCAAGTATTCAGGCATGCTAGAGCAAATGTGCGCCTTGGGAGGGATCAGTAATCCAGCAATCATGACAGAGCTTCAACAGGAACAGAAATCAGTCTTATCCACCTGAATCAGCAGGTTATAAATCTTGAGAACTCTGTTGGCTTGAATGAAAGCTGGAGACAGTCCAGAGTGCTGTGGATGGGTACACAGGCATGTATGAGATGGTCAATGCAGATAAGCTGCACTTCTGGACTCATTGAAATCCTGAAGCCCATCTGGGAATGTTAAAACAGCAGGAAGGGCTCAGTCTTCTGAGATAATTTGGAAAGCCTGGAGTTTTCAACCAAAAAAATAATGAAGTGCCAGGTGCTTTGTTCTTTTAGAAGTACACACGTAGTGGTGGTGGTAAGATAGAGCAAAGCTGGAAAATGCTGTAGTACCTAGAGAAATGTCCTTTATTCCTATGTGTATTCTGACTGATAGCGATTTTATCTTATCCAATAGGAGTATAGATTGAACAATTGAGCACCTTGCATGTACTGCAGCACAGTACTTTTGGATGTAATAATAAATTCTAAGTATAAGCAAACAGTTGTGGCAAGGTTGGACTCGATAACCTCTAGAGGCTCCTTCCAACCCTTACAATTCTGTGATTCTGGGTTTGAACTTTAAATGCTAGACTTTTGTCCCAAAATAGCTACGATGCAAGCCAAGCCACTCAGTTACTGGATAATAAGCCACATAACTTTAAAAGTAATGCATTTACTAAGTTTCTTTGTGGCTTCTACTTGTCCTTCGTGTTTTCTTTAGGATTTGGTGTTCACGCAGATTATTTTGCCTCTAGGCAAAGAACAGGAGACCCTGAATTAAGGTGTAACTGTCCTGGGAGCTAAACCTCAAACAGCCTGTTCTAGGACAGCAGAGATGTTTATGAGAGAATCTGGGAGAGATTGTCAGAAAACTTTGAGAGAAATGGAAGGAAATCAAATGCAGGAAAGGTCAAAGGGGAATCAGACAATTTCTTACTTGTATTCTTAACAAGGGTAATTAAGCATTGGAAAAGATTACTAATGAATGTAGTTCATGCACCATCAATGAGACTCTTTAAAATAAGATTGAATCTCTTCCTAAAATGTATGATCTAATTTCAGCTTGAATTATTGTGATAGATGAAGGAATCAGGAAATAGAATCCCGCTTTATGGCACAGGGGAAATGCCTGTAGCTCTTCTGATGGCCTTGAAATTTCTGATTCTGGGAAAATCCATTAAGAGAAAATACAGTCATTCTACTAACGTAGGGTAGGATGAACACATTGCTTATAAAGGCTTTAATCATACCCATGATAAGAGAATACCATAAAATATTCACTTCTGCCTGTTCGTTTTGAGTTATTGGGAGGGGAGTAGGAGCTAATTCTAGGAGGTAGCACATTTAGGAGCAACAGGGGTACTAGAAATAGCAAGTTAGCATCTAGCAAAAAGTGCCGGGATCTTGCTGTGAAGGGGATCCAAGTAAGAGGTTTCGTATACACAACATGATTCAGTATTCACAGAACTACATTCCTGAGCCACTGCCCTCATTAAAGTTTGAAAGTACACCTGGTTTACATGTCTCACAATGCCTGTATACCCATACATCTTCTTTGATAATGTTTTAGCCTAGCCCACAGAATAACATTGGTTTGGGATGAGGCTCTTTTCTGAAGATTATATGAAAAAGGATTCTGATGTGTTTTAATATTTTCTGCTTTGGACACTGTGTTAAAATAATAATCATTAATTGCATCAACAAGGAGGGTCACTGGCCATAGCTCTCAGCCACTAACAGAGAGTTTGGGGTCTCTCCAATTATTATTTTTAAATGATTGTATTTAACAGGGGGAGGAAGGAAGGGAAAATTAAGCAAAAAGATTGACTTGCTTCTCAAATGTTTAGTCTCATAGCAGTGCTACTGCTATCCAAACTTGCAGTCCCCTTTCTTTTGGTGTAAGTCGGGAGTGTACCATAAGTGCTCTTATGGTAGTGGTGGCCCTAATGGGAAAATCTGAAGCTTGGAATGATATAGAATCATACAATCACTAAGGTTGGAAAAGACCTTTAAGATCATCTAGTCCAATTGTTCGTCTATCGCCAATGCTGCCCACTGAAACATTTTTCTTAGTACCACATCTAAACAATTCTTGAACACCCCCAGAGATGGTGACTCTGTCATCTCTCAGAGCAGCCTGCTCCAGTGCCTGTCTTCCCTTTTGGAGAAGTATTTCCTAATATCCAACCTGAACCTCCTCTGGTGCAACTTGCAGCTGTTTTTGTAAATGAAGTACCTTTTTATGAATCAAATGGCTCATCCCTCAGCAGGAGCCAACTGAGAACTCTGCTCCAGATGGGGAATGTCAAGCTCCTCATTTTGTAATTAATCTAAAACAAACTTCTAGCTAATTTAATGAGTTGTAGTTCAGAGAACAATGTCAATAAAACCAAAACATTGGCTAGGATCTGTAGGGGACCTGAAATCAGAGAAAACTAATACTATTAACACCTCGACAGCACATCTACAGAGAAGATCAACAGTAGCAACTGCTGAAAGTCAATTCAAAGCTTCTATTACCTTCTCTGATCTTATGATTAATGTGACAGTACATTGTGCTTTCTGCCTACAAATGTGGGTAACATTCTCTTTGCAATTCCATCTGAAATCACTTCTCAGAGACTGAGGTGTCTGAGATGGTGACACAGAAGTGAGGTGAAACAGAGAAGAGCCCGAAGTACTGTGACACACTGAGAAGAGGGGAAGAAATATGAAATATCTGCAAGTACTTAGTTGACTTTCTAGATAGTATATTCAAACCAGAGGTTGGTATCAAGTGCTGTACAGAGCAATGCAAATGATTGCATAAACAGCTTCTTCTCAATTACGCTATTGTCCACCTACTGTATACGAACTTTCTTCTTTTAGCTAGTACTTTTTAGCTGCTGTATTTCAGGTAGCAAATAAAATAAATTTTAACTAAAAAGGAGGTTTGAAGCACCTCTTCGCTGAGGAAACTACTGCTTCAGTGCTGTTAAGGCTGCAGCAGACAAAACCTGTGCACCAAGAAATGATTGGCACAAACAATAGCTGTCTGTTTAGCAACTGTCACTTCAATTTGTTGGTAGCAATTCATGCCGGTTTGGTGATAGTGATTTACAATAACTTCCCCATTCACAACTGAATACCTCTGTAAAGTGATTCCGCAACAAATAAAGTATAATGGTTGGTTTTTTTACGGGAATCTTGTTAGAATGTTGAACCATCCTACCATCAAAGAAGCAGCCAAAGTATAGGGCACAGTCTAACCATACATTAGAGATAAAGCCTAAAATATGTAACAAAACTGACAAAGAGAGTGCTAGACACTGAAGACAGAGAAATGAGAGACAGAGGTAAAAAGGATTCCAAGTTTTTTTTTTTTTTTCTCTCTAATATTTTCTTATACTCCTTTAAAGAATTATGAGTGGTTCAGTCCTGCTTTTCACTGAGTTGCTTGGTAAGCTTTTGTCATGACAGTTTTCCATCTGGATGGACAGAATCCTTCCTGAGAAATTTTAGAGTAGGAAGGGGCTTGGTGAGGTGTGAGCACAAAACCCCATACCACACAGGATTGACACAAAATTAGACCAAGTTGCTCAGCACCTTGTGAAAGGAGGGGATGGAGATAACAAGGATGGGTTTCTGGGTGCAGTGCCTCTTATCCTTCCATGTGCCAGAGCTGGACTCAGTATTGTAAATGGGATCTCACTGATGCAGAGAGCAATGATTTCATTCCTTGGCCTGCCTCCTGCATGGTTGCTGACGTACACCAAAAGGGAACAAATTCTTACAAACCCTGTAGTGTCTCTGGGTAGGGACTTGTGGAGAAAGAGGACCAACCTGCCAGTGCACATTTCTGTAGCAAACAGAACCGTAGGAGCATTACTCATTTCCAGGAAATTGCAATTCCTAGCTCCATGGCATTGTTTTCAGTGCTTTTTGCATTTGTTTTCAGGATCTCAGGGGATTATTATGGTTTTGTAAGTCTTGTGCTTTTATACTATGAAAGCATGTAATTCATAATTGCCCTTCAGCCTGGACGTTTACCATCTCACTCTGAATCCTGGGCCCCTGTTGACTTCCATTTAGGTTTGGCCTGCTTATGACCAGGGTACAAAATTGTTTTTTTCCTTCTTCCTTTTAATTTACTTCAGAACCCTTAGTAAACACTGTTTAGTCACCAGGAGGCTAAATTTATTTAAATCAATATCTAATTAGGTTCCTTAATGTATTACCTTTCACTTCGGAAATTTAAGAAATCTAAGCAATTAAGTTTGTGCGCTGATATCCTACTGTTTTCTTTTTGTTTCTGCTTGACTAAATTTTGCGTGTAATTGATCATTTCTAGACCCCAGTATCACATTGATTTCTGTAGACAATTGCTGTACTTGTGTATTTTTAAGGAATAAAGTAATTACGTTTTGGAGTAGAGGAATCTTTCATGTTAACTTCCATTTTTCCAAAAAGTGAATCGTAACATTACAGGGTATGAGGCAAAATCTTACTGAGTGTCAAGGCAGTGCACAGGTGTGATTTCCTCTTACTTGTACCTTGAAATTAATTTGATTAAGAGCAAAAAATGCTTCTTTGAAAAGAATATATAGAAATCCTTATTCATGGGTGAAACAGAACATTTTAAGAATTTCTTGATGTGGAGGGGCCAAGTAAACGCACTGTGTATTACTCTAAGTTGTACTACTACATTTGATACAAAATGCAACCTCTCCTTTTAATATTAAAACCATTTAAAAAGTTAAAAATGTTCTACCTTTTTTACAAGAAGAATGTAGGTAGTAAATAGGAGTAATGAGTGCCACCCCCTGGTATTTGATAAATGATTTTATTAGTGTACAGCACCAATATTGACCTCTCCACCTCAATGCGATTGCAACTAAGGGAGATTATAAATATTAATTGCATGAAAAAACAGAAGTAGGACATTGTATGTAGATCAATTTGCTGTGTGCGTTCCTTTGTATCTGCCTCACAATCACAGCAATACGCTCATTTATCCATAAGAAAAAAAAAATGATTCTCAACACAGTAATGTCTATGAATTATAACTTGTCCATGAAAAATGAAAGTGTTATTTCTTTGAAATATGTGAAAAAATGAGTAGCCATTTTGGGAAGAACGGAAAAGCTGATACACACTTGATAGGCTGGTTTCTTTATATAAATGATTTATTTACGTATGTGTGTATGCATGCAAATCCTTGGTGTTGAAATACTCTGTAAGCAATGCAGCTTACAGTAAATAAAAGAAGCACTACAGCTGCCAGAGAATCTTTGCAGAAATTGGTATCTCCATTGCAGAAGTTACTGAGGATTGTTTTAAGAGTTTTCATCTTTTGCTGTTAAAAACTGAATAGAAGAAATGAACGCTAATTTAAATAGTTATCAAACAAAATGATTTACCCAAACATTTTATCATAAAACTCACCATCATTTTAGCAAACAAACTTAACCTCTGTATTCTAGCAACAGCAAGCTCTTTGTAAGTTGTGGAAAAAAACACAATAAAAATAGTGGCTATCAGCTATTTAAATGCTACAAAAACAGCCTGAGAAACCAAAACATTTAGCAGAAATATCTTCAAAATCATCCAGTGAGTGAACTGAACCGTTGGGTAGAACTGCCATTGACCTAATGGTATCTCAGACCTAATTTGCAGACTTTAGTGTCTTCAGCTGTGCATAGGTCTTGTGCTGGTTCCTTTCACTGGTTGGGTTGAAAATCTGATGTCAGGGAATTCAAAGTCTCCTGATTCTCAGCCCTGATGAACTACATCTGACCTCCATAATTTACTCCTAGCTTAGTCCTCAAATACTGAAAGTGAAGGGATGATATACAGCTAATGCTAATAATTATCTTATGGGAAGTGATAACATGCAACAAATTCTTCTGCACTCTGATGCGTTCTGGATGTATAATATTCAGTATTGACATTGCACAGATTTATCTGCTGTTGTCAGCAGTTACTTTTTCTACATAATGCCGGTATGAAAATTGTTATGGAGAACTAATATCATTAGATTTTACTTTCATCCTTGACAGAAAAAGTGGCTCACTATATAGATTAAACAGCCCAAAAGATACTTCTCGTTATTGCAGTGATATTAACCTGAAATGGCACTGTCTAGAACCTGGAAATTGCTCTGATTCAGAGACATAGAAAATGTAACAAATACTCTGGTTGTTTTCAGTTGTGGTTTTTTTTTATTATTATTATTTTATTCATTATAATAATAAGAATAGGAAAAAAAAAACACAAAATGGCCTTGCTGAACGTTTTTGGGTAGTTACTTGTCATTTATGTCAGCATGAAAAATGATAGATTTTTTTTCTGTCTTTTCCCCTCTCCAAAGCCTTGGGAACAACTTTCTGAAGGGTCTAAAATAAAGTTCCATCAGAGATGACATTTTAAAGATAGTATGTAATAAGTAAGGTTATTGTGCCTGTTTTCTAACCAGTCTAAGCTTATTCGTAGAAACAACAGCCCAGTAATTGTTGCTGCTTGTGACATTAATTAAGCTATACTATATGAAGCTTTGATTTTGTAATCTTTTCTGCATATGAATAGTCCGAAGTTCAATGCAGGCTAATGATTAGGACCTACTTGAAGAATTTGGTTCATTTTGCACTGCAGTTTTCAGCTCCCTTTGACTCACAAGTGGCTGGAATGCTACAAATGGCAAATACGAGTACAGCTAAAAATGGAAAGAGAAGTAAATAGACAAAAACATGAAGGAGTACTTGGATGCTTGCTGCAGCTATCACAACTGTGAGCACAAAATGGCATCATTTCATTATAAGACTTGGAGGGGAAAACGTAGGGGTTTCCAATGCACTCATGCTTTTTTAGAATTTGCACATTTGTACGACGCAAATGCCAGTCGATGGTGCCATGGTTTTCACGTGCTCAGTGCTCACTTCTTTTGGGTGTTTGGTTCAGCCTGGCCCTGTTGTTCCCCTGTTCTGTGCTTGTTTGTGATGCACCAGGTGAGGAGCTGTGAAATGCCCTGCAAGAGCTGGGGGCTGTTTGCTGGGGGCTGACTGAAAGAAAGAGAAGCAAGTATGCTATTGATCAATTCTGCATGTTGCTATTTCATTTTTTTCTGTTCTGTCTAGACAAGGAAGTTTGGAAGTGTGGTTTAATGGCAATCTGCAGCACAAGCTTATCCTTTGAACATCTTTTTAATAAGGGTATGCCACAGTAAGCCAAGTCAAATCAAAGCAACAATTTTTTTTTTAAGTCTTATATGCTTCATGAGAAAAGGCAGATTCATCTCTAACACTAGTGAATGAATCTTTTTCAGCCTCCCTGTTTTCTAACTGGCTACTATAAGACAAAAAATACATATATCACCACTGTTTATGTCCTTTCTGGATATACATTTTCTGTCCTGTACAGGAGTGGAAGAATAGGATCTAATTGGACCCATATTTTAGCTGTTCCTGGTGAACTGCCATGATTTCTGGTTTTCTTTTTACTTATATGTATGAATATTGCAGGCCCTTCTGTACCATATTCAGAAAAAAGATATGACAATGCCAAAAGCAGAGGGTTAAGGTGGCTGTGACTATTAGTGCTCTGTTGAATGTGGTCTCCCTGTCGGGTTCATTTGGTTCAAGGTGTCTAGGAACTAAGTTAAAGTTATAGAAAGCACAAGCGTTTCCTGGGAATGGAGCTTTCTGGGACAGACACAAACCTCTTTGGGCTGAGGGGAGGTCAAGTCAAGAGTCTCAGGTCATCTAAATGGCTTCAGTTCCGTCTGGTAGGTTTGTTTGCTTTGTTTGGTTTAATGTGAGAAATGTTTAAACATCCCGTTTTGATTGGTTTCATCTGTTATTTCCAAATTGATCTCCATCTCTTCCTGAATATGTTTTCTTCAAAATAATTCTGAAATGTCCCTTTTCATCTTGATTTTGAGATGAAAATAAATCTTAACATTCTGGAATTGTCCCTCAGGATGGAAAATCTATTTTTGCAACAGCTTTGTACACAACATCTGCAAAATAAGAGCGAGCACCATAGAGATCTCCTTCACTACCTGGAGGATAAAGCCCAGCTGTTATTCCATGGTTCCGAGCCATGAAGAATATAAAAATTAAAAGACACTGACAGGAGTATCTCAGGTGGCACAATAAATTCACTTGTAAGTTACCCCTATATTTAGCAAGTAGATTTTTATGAAAAGAATGGTGAAAATTTATGATAATATAGGCAGCTCAAACTCCAGAAAGAATTATGTCCTATTTGCTGCGCAAATTCTCCCCTCTTGGCTTTCTTATCATTTACAGCTGTGCAAGTCAAGTACAAGATTCAGCTATTTTGTCTTTGTAGTATTTTATGTCTAGCTTGAACACTTGTTCAAGCCCGATGCAAGGAAGATTTTTTCCTTCTTCTCCTCTTTGTTCCACGGTACTTGTTTTAATGGTATTTTTTACACTGAAACAAAGTCACAGAGTAGTCTAAACTGTAAAATAAAAACATGACATGCTCTACTAAATCTCATTCCTCAATCCTGAATAATTTTCATATCTTAAGAATTGTATCCATTGGGTCCCCGTAGAAGGAAAATGTTGGATTTGTAGCAGATTTGTTTTCACTAAATTTCTGAATTTCAATCAAGTTTGATCTAATAACTGTCGGCTGACCTGATTAAAGCGTACCTCGCTTCTAGTTGGTTTAAATCAACTTGGCTACTACACAGGAGGCTGAAATATGTGCTATTTTAGACAGCCATCTGGTACCCTAAATTCAGTTATTGTAGAGAACTTTGCTTTAATTCACTTACCAGGACTGTATAAAGAACAGTTAGGGAGGGGACTGGTTTTACAAACACACTTTGTAAAAGCTGAAATAAATAACTGCCTTTACTGGGGAACTGTGGTTGGGGTGGTTTTTCAGATTCTTTTTGAAGGGGAGAGAGAATTGTTTTGGATTGGAGTAGGTACTGAGTGATCACTTAAAACTTAAAGGAACAAGTTCATATTTAAATTATTTAAAATGATCAAAATAAAGCCTCTGGCATGTTACTGACTTAGCAAATTGTCCCATGTATCCCCAGCTTCATTAGTAATGCCGGTAGAAGATGCCGTTCAACCTTTTCATTCTGATAAGCATTATGGATACAGAAAATGACAAAGCCCAAAATAGAAGAAAAAGACAGCAGATACCCCCATAGGACAATTCAGACTTCAGTCAAGCACGCACAATTAAGAGGCATGACTTTCAGCTTTAGCAGTACATTCTTCAGGAAGTGAACATTTTTGGAATCCAGATGGAAAAAATGTGAAGCTCCAATACGGCATCAACAAAGCAATCCTGAGGAAAAGTTAAAAGGAAAAAAAGATTTTCCTCCCCTGCCGCCTCCCAGTTCCCCATGGCAGACAGAACTTCATAAAAATGAAGGAAATTACTGACGAAAAATACAAATTGGCAGATTTATTTTTCATAATTCAACTCTTGTTGCAAACATGGGAGTCTCTTTCTACAAGAGCTGAGTTGGACATACAGCAGCAGCTCCAGCAGTTGCTGTTCCCATCTCAGCACTCTCCAGCATGTTGAACCCCAGGGAGACTATTCTCCACCATCATCTTTCCTTTGCATCTCTGTGACTTCATCACACCAATGAGCTCTATAATGTACTTTTGTAGACCACCTATTTGATCAAATAAGGGGAGAGTTTGAGAAGCTCGTTGTTCCCATAGGGGCCTGCTATAAAAAGAAAATACTGTCTTGTCTCACTGGTTGATGTAGGACACTTGCAGGCTGCATTTTTTTGCCAGCTTTGCTGTGCTGCAGTAACTTCCAGCACTTGAAGCAGCTGTTTGGACCGTTTCAGAGGACACAAAACAGAGCAGAACACAGCTCATTTTGCAGTTTTAAAAATTTATCTTCAGCAGTGATGCTACTTGTATGACACAGTCTTTCCAGTTCATTAAAAGCATCAACCAAGCTGTTCCAGTGCCAGTCAAATGATGCCGTCCTGTGCGGGCTGGTGACCTGGGGCTTGAAATTAGAAACGACAGCAAGTTCTGCCCCGTGCCTCCAATGAGCCTGATTTTACTTCCTGGTTAGGCAACCAGGAGAAGTAGGAGATGAATTTGTGTCACACAGGACATAATTAGTAATTTATCATGGCATCTGAGTCAGCAAATTGGGCCTCTGTAGTCTCTTGGGCCAGTGCTCAGAGGAGACACTGTAGCAGAGAGCATCTTGCACAGGTATAAGGGACCAGGCTGTATGTCAGGTCTGCACGTGGGAGGCTGTGTGGGCAATGAGAAGTGAGAGGAGGCTTTGAATAATATAAGGAGAGTACGAAAGACTTCCCCTGAAAGCTTTAATTGCAGTTTTAAAGAAGAAAACTTAAACAGGCTTTAGAATATGAAACATTTTAAGGAAATTAATGTGATTCTGTGGAATGTATTGTGACCTTTCAAATTACTGCTAGTGTTATGCACAATGTAAAATCACGATAGAAATTATATAAATACAAGAACTTGCTTAACATTTTAAATATCTGACTCAAAAATTATCATGAGAATGGTGCATATTTTAGGATCCGATGATGTCTTTACCCACTGCTTGACATAAGCATGTAAATGTGTCAGAGCAAGCGTCAGAGACAGCTCATGGCTGGCGGCTGTGTGCATTCACAGCTGGCAGTGGGCAGGAGCAGTGCGTGATGGATGCGTTGCATGGGGACCCACCAGGTGTGGGCTTGGCCTTTGCTACCACAAACATGCAGAGCAGGCAAATGAATAAAGTAAAAGTCAATTTTGGCCAATGTTCAGGTTTAAAAAAAGTACTAAAAATAATTAAAAATTTTCTTAACGATATATTTATTTTTGAAATGTGTTGATGTGTTCAATGAAAACTTTGCCTTTCTTAGCTGGAAGCAAGTTTTTTTTTTGTTGTTGTTGTATAATGTAAGCATTGTGTGCTAATTAAGACAAAAACCAAAATGGCCTACACCGAATCAGAGTATTTGGAAGGTAATGGAAGAAAATATTTTAGTTGGCTCAGTACAAACCTGCTTATTGATTATCAGTTGTCAAGAAATTGCTAGGTTTTTATTTTTAATACTAATTTGGGACACAAAACATTTAGGACAACAGATATCAGCAGGAGAAATCTATTTCTTGCCCAGCTCTACTCAAACCGCAGAGTAATTTCTCTATAAATAGGTTACCTTCTACTGAAAGGTCAAAATACAAATGGTCTTTTATTGCTGGCCTAACATTCTTTTGAAAATTTGAGTTGCTTTATTGTGTATGTCTACAGAATTGTTGGTGTGGGAGCAGATGTTAAGGGACAGGGCAGTTCCACCAGCTTCCCCACCACCAAACCACATCCGATCTCCGTGCACGTGTCCATTTTGCTTAGCTGAGTTTGTAGCAATAAATCAGACCTTGCTTTCTGGCTTATGGTCTTTGCCTTTCCTCTGTCAAGTGACTGTAATATTTTATACAGTGCAATGGTTAGCATGGATTTAATCTCCACTGTTGTGTTGTAGCACTATGCCACGCTGCCATATTACCAACTTGCCACCACTGAGAACCAGGAGTCACCAAGGGGTACCCAACCCCAAAACGCATCAGGTCACTGACATCACACTGGGCATGGCAGCCACTTAACCACTGTGATAGGCTGGGTTTTTAATGACCTTTGTTTCATTAAGGCAATCCAACCAAGATTAAAGGAAGAGTTACTGCATGCTGTAAGATTATAATCGGAATTAATGGTTTTCTTCTCTTAAAACAATTAGATATCTAATCAGAACATATATAGTTAAATAAATGTGACTGACAACGATTTACAGTGTTATCAAAATAGAGAAGAGAACAAGAAGGAATCGGTATTGGTGAGGTTTTGCATTTTTGCTACCCCTTGAGAATAAATACATTAATAGATATTCTATCTCTGCCATACTGCCAGAGTAGGGCTCATTCCATCTGGTCTCGTGTTTCTGTTCAGCTACCCCACAGTCTAGTAAAGAGAAGTTGCCAAATGCACTCATTTTTTTCATCCTTTGTTCAGATTTACTCAAGATTAAATAGATTTGTAGTGGCCGAACTTCCTCACTTTTTGCGCTTTTTCTCCTCCTAGATTTGTGTCTTCAGGTGAAGCTGAAATAAATGTCCCAACCACTGGGACTGTTGGGAGGAAGCAAACGCAGAAATCTGTCAAACTGTGAAAGTGCACTAATTATATGTTTTACCAAAAAAAAAATCCCTGACCGTGATTTAAGCATTCAGACAATCTGAACTGCGTAAATACTATAAATCTTCTTATTGTAAAAGTATCTCATATCTCTTGTGAAACTATATGTGCTAGTAAAGCTCTTCAAAAATTTTAGGTGGCAAATAACAATTTTATACTGGAAAAGATGGTGTGGGACTGTTCAGGGATACCTGTAGGTGTCAGTAGATGGCTACGAATGGACTGGAATGAATAAAATTTTCCTTCCTCCAATCAGCTGTCAGCCTACAGCAATGTTAAACACGACTTTGGCCAGCCCATCTCTATTCCAGAGTTTAACAAGCATTCACCTTACATATGGTAAAAAGACTGCATTGGTACTTTGAGTAAATTATATTAAAATGGAAATTTTCTAAAGGCTAAAAGCCATTTTGCGTTTGCAAAGTATTCGCAAGCTTTCATTAAATATTTTCTCTTTTTAATTGCAAATGTCATTTTGGAATGGCTCTGTTTTACTGCAGTTAGTAACACATTAGTTTTTTTCCTGCAGGGGGAAAAATGAATTCGTCCCCTCCAATCAAAGGCAATATAGATCATTTAAATAATTTCTTTAACAAACACACTTCTTCTCTTCTGCCGATGAATGAAAACATAGATTTGTTCTTTGTGCTTGATTTGTAGATTTTTTTCCTCCTACAATTGTGGACTTATATATATCTTTTTAATAAAAAATGAAATGACTTCTCAAAACAATTTTTAAATTCCAGTTTTCTGAGCAGATTTCTAACTAATCTCTATGCATTTTTCTAGGGAGGAATATAGAACTGATGGAGGACATTAGCAGTGATACGCATTCAACTTATTTCTGACTGATTGATATAATTGTAGCTCTCCAAGTCCTATTATGATTGCAGGATTAGATATATACTTTTATTTTAGTTTAGTATTTTGGAGCAATGCCTTCTGAGGAAGAAAGAAACTAATAATTTCTTGTCACTAGCAAGATGTAATTATATGTATTTATATTTAACCTTTCCAGATACTACTCATTAACATTTACTTAGCACAGGCATAGTTTACATTTTGATATACTGATTTTGTGTAAAGGTTGTAATGACTATGGTAATCTTTGACTTGCCTCTGTTCCTTTCCTGAAAGTACTGGGGCTATGTCAAAACATTAACATGGGAGAACAGGAGCATAGACTTTACTTTCTTCTGCTAAACAATCTGATTATGATAGATATGGCAATAAAATAATTTTAAAATCCACAACTGAATATAATACAGAAATGTCTTAGTGACATGACATTGTGAGCTGCTCATAGATTCGTAGAATAGCTTCCTTTGGAAGGGACCTATGGATGACATCTGGCCAAATCTTATGCTCAAACCAGGGCTGGCTTTGGAATTGGATCTGGCTGCTCAGGGCTTTGGTCACTTATGTTTTGAGTATTTTCCAAGAAATGAGTTAGACCTCTCCAAGAGGTCGAGAGGATATCACTCTGAACCACTTTTCCATCCTGTACTCTTGAGGGACACCCTTTTATTTTCTCTCACAAAGAATGGGAAGGCATTGCCAGGATGATTGCCACTCATTTCCTACACTGAATTCTCTGGCTTTCAGATCTTCCCCAGGGGCGTTCACAGAAAATAAACACGACATGTATAATTTTAGGTTACAATAAAAATAAATCTATAGTCATGAGAATAACTATTCTACTTATGGCCTAATTAGAATAAAAGCAAGGGGGATATTTTGAAAGATGGTGTTTCTTAGAAGTGAGAAATAATGTTTACTTGATTATGTTTACTTGATGTTTCCCTTTTCCCCAACTCTTCTGTCTTCTGTTCATTGAAAAAAAAAGAAAAACAGCCTAAGAAAGAAGAAAGAACAGTGACTTGAATGCATATGTGTTGGCATTTATTTCTGACTTCTGTAAGGCTATTTTAATCTTAATGAGGTGTATTTTTTTCAACGATATTAATTAGTGGAATTGTATATAATTAATGTTTCACCATGTATTGTGCACTAGGAACTGTATATATACAGAATGCTCTATCTCATGGCATTTGTGTATAGGGCTCTTTTTTATTTCTTTTTATTTTTTCTATTTGTAGGAGAAGTAAGGAAGCTACTGACTTTAAAGATGCTTGGTAAATTTTCCTTTTATAGATTTCAGCTTTGCAGACTGATCTTTGCTTCCAGTAAAGAGTAAGCAGAGAAACTGCTTACAGTGACTGAGAGTGAGATACAGAGTTAATTTTTCAGCACTCTATTTTTGAGTTTTAGAATTAATTAATGAAAAACTGGAGAAGAAACCATACGAGCAGCGGTGCCCATGGCACCCGGTGCTGTGGCAGAGCCTTCCTTTCCATGCAGCTTTCCTAAATCAGCCTCTGCCACATAAGGCAACCTCAAGCAATCCTAAGAGACCCCAGATACTCAGCTGAGCAATGAAGCACTACAGAATATACATATCTGGTCATTTTTTGAGAGTTCTTGAAATATCCTACAGTAAAATTTAATATTATATTTACATTAAAAATGACAGATACTAATGATTCTACCTGATCATGCCACGGGGAAACCTATCCTTTTAGATTTTAAGTAGCTGTACCTAGAGAAAACTGGAGACGAGCCTTAGAAACATCAATTCACAAGTCGATATGCCCATATCTGCCACCCTCTGACTTTGGAAGTTTGGCTCATGCACTAGATTGAAAGGGTGCTTTTGAGTAGAAGCATCATTTGACATAGACCAGGGTAGCTCCAGCATAATCTTATAAAATCTGGAGAGTTCATGTTTAAAGTAATGCTTTGCTGTCAGCAAACAAAAAAATAATTGCTCTCTAGGGGGTGAAAAACACTGGTTAAGATGCAAACACACATAAAATTCCACATATTTTAGAGCATACTAACAGTGTGGTACACTGGGAATTGGCAAATTGATCTGTGAATCTGTAGGTAGTACAACAAATTTCTGCCTCTTTCTGCATCTATACAATTTAAAGCAAAGGTTTTAGATGATTATCATTCAAAGTTTGAAAGAATTACATCTTGCCCCTGTCTTATAGCTTCATTTTATGCACAAAATGGACAAATACTAGGAGCCTTTGTGAGATTTCCAACTTTAGCTGAATGCAGGTAGCCTTATGGAGGCTCATGATGTCCATAGCTGGGCTGAAGGTTTCATTTTAGAAGCTTCTAGTAGACCCTGCTGGGTAGTGCTGGGCAGAGCTGCTGCTCTTGACCAGTTCATGGTAGATACCTGATAAAATGTCTTGGAGTTTGCCATGAACACTATAAAAGTAAAATGGAGATATCAGGCTAATTGTTTGATTCAGAAATTTATACATCAATTTCCCAGAGGAATGGTGAAGGATAATTTACTGTATTCATTTCTGCTGGAATTTTCTTTATCTGGTCTCCCAGACAGAACTGCTTAATGGATGCCACCTGGAAACTGTAAATGACTGCAGATCATTCGTAGGAATAACCTCGATGTAATCATAAATGTTATCACACCACATCATACGGAAAAGGTAAATGAGCCGTGATCAAAGCCCTAGTTTTGACTTCTTGAAATATTAGGATCTAGGGATTTGAAATCATGTCCGTCTTGAAGACTGCAAGACTTCATCCAGTTTACCACTGGGAGGATGTTTTGTGCAATACCATCTTGTACAGAAAAAAAAAAAATCATGCTATTTCATGTAAGATTAAACCTATGGCGTGAGTTGGGTTTATGAGCTGACTTGGCCAACACGCAGCTTTGGAAGTGCTGACAAGAGCTGCTTCATGCCAAATTTAGTAGAAAAATACACAAAGCGATATCCTTCATTGCAGCTAACCATAATTTTAGAAACCTATAAAGTCAACTTTGCTGAATGAGCAACCCTCAAAAGACAGTGGTCTTTTGTGTGGTGACACATAATTGATCAAGAGTATATACAGAGGGCTTTGGGACATAACAACTTGATACAAGCGAGCTTTCCAAAATGTATGAAGAAATTATGACAGTATGCAAGAAAAGAGAAATGCGTTTTTGGGGAGTGTTAGGCTAACCCATTCCAGGTGTGTCTTTTAGGGCCAGAAGGGTGGGTCTGTCATTAGGGCCAGCTGTGGGGATGAGTTTAGGTTGAGAGGGCAGCTCAGGTTTTGCTTTGGCTTTTGTAGAAGGTAGTGGGAGAACTATGCTTGGCTGGAGCATTTCTGCTGATTAAGGTAATGCCTTTATGGTGTTTTTTTTCTCTCCTTTATATTGAGATCCTTAAGAAAAAGCCTCTGCTTTAGCAATGTATGAGATGTTCTTTGAGGTGTTAAAAATAAGCAGAATTTGTGCTTTCAACATCATTCTGGCACAAGTGTTTTCAGACAGTGAAGAGCTGTGTGCTAGGTACTCTGGTTAATGAAGTGTCCTTTGACAATTAATTTATTAGATTCAATTCATTGTTTCGTACCAAAAGAAGAAGAAAATAAATGTTAATGTTGAAGCCTGGCTAAAATGCAAAAGAGGGGGAGGGAATTCAAACGGCAGTGAAGAATAGCAAACATCAGCTCCTGTGTGTTGGTGTCAGGGATTTCCACCTCATGCTTTCACTTCTGTGTCTGTAATAACCAGAAGGTTTTTTCCTATAGAAGTGGGAAGTTATTTTCACTCCTAAGTCTCAAGTATCCTGGGAAGTCATATGCTTTGCAGGGTAGCTCCTCTTGGTGAAAATCTAGCAGGAATGAGGAGAGGTTTGTGCTGTCCTGGGCTCCTGTAGTTCCAGTGACACCAGTAATAACAATCAGTATCTGCGATAAATATATAGAATTTCTCATCTGTGAAGACTGTTCAAAGAAAGACAAAATCTGTTGAGAACAGTACACGTGGAAGCTGTATTTAGCTTCCTAAAGCTCAATGGAGATGTTTATTTTGCTGCTAGAGGCTGAAATCTGTAGTTTAAGAAACAGGTTGCTCACATGTAGAAGCTGTCAGCTCAGTTTATGGCCAGCCCTTGGACTCTCATTCAGGACTTGATTCCCAGCCACGTGAACAAACTCATCCTGTTGGTACA
Source organism: Numida meleagris (assembly GCF_002078875.1). Taxonomy (NCBI): domain Eukaryota; kingdom Metazoa; phylum Chordata; class Aves; order Galliformes; family Numididae; genus Numida; species Numida meleagris. Next base: position 2,480,312 of record NC_034412.1, read on the forward strand.
CAGGAAAGCACAGAGTAGTTCAGCTTCTTCTGGAGATTAACGTGGAGTCTCAAAACTGCTGGTGGGTTTTGTCAGAATTGGTTGCAGTCATGTTAAATAGAGGGGGCCTAAGTCCTTCTTGGAGAGAACTGTGATTTTCTGCCAACCCCTCCTGAAAAAAATCCTAAGTATTATATGCAGTTTAAAGGAATCATCAGCTATATGAAAATACATACACGTGTATTTCTACATCACTTTAGTGGCCTCTAGGAGTCTTATTTCACCTTCCAGTGCTATCCAAGCGTACTGTCACTACAGCTGCTGTGTCACGGTGTGTGCAGAGTGTGCGACCTGAGGGTTTCGTTCTATTTTTTCATTAACGTTCATCAAGTTGATATGCAGGAAAATAATTATTGTGATCTTTTTTTTTTTTTTTCCCCCCCCCTTCCCCATTTTAAAATCCTGGGCATCCATTCATTTCTAATGAATGATGGGACTTTGATGCCTGAAGGTGATGCTGCCTGTCCTTGGTTTGCTTCTTTTATTTACGGGTTCGATATGGGAGCCATCAGCAAAACATTTTCTTGGACCCGTGAGTGTTTCCTTTGGAATCTTGGTGAAGAGGAAGGCTGAAGCAGAGCTGGAAGCACGTCATTCGGGAGGCATGCTCTCGCCTCTCCCAGCACTAGGTGGCAGGCAGTGTGCAGGGATGCGCTGTGCGGGAACGGCTCGGAGCACTCGCCCGGAGACACCGAGCGGTGCCAAACGCGGAGTTAATTTGCAGAGACGCAGAAGTAACTGAGCAGTGACAGGCAGTTCGCTGCGGGAAAACCTGGGCGAAAGGGACAGGAGCTGAACCGACACTGAGCTCCGAGGAGGAGCCCGGCAGCTTTTGGCTGGGTGTGCAAGGAAAGACACCAGCGAATGCTTGCTCTAAAACATAATACAAAAAAATCACAGCATGCTCTTCTGTGGTTTTGTTGTTTGTTTGTTTGTTTTTTTAGCGTAGATGGCAAAAGTACACAGTAGTTGTCAAGCAACAGCAGCTTTCAGTTTTGGTTCCGTATCCCTCATGGCTGTTACCAAATTTATCTTCCTAACTGTAGCAAAGAGGCATCCGTGGCAGCTCGTGTACGTATTTATAATTAAATGTATGAGCAAAAACAAAACCAGTGCTTGGAAGGTTTCCACTGACAGCAGCCAAGCTCCCTCTCTCTGTCCTCTGTGGCAAATGCAGACATTCTCTGTCTTATTGCAAGGGGGAGTTCTGCTGGTTTGACATTATTTAGAGAGGGGAAAAAACATACAGTTGATCCGTGCCTTTAAACTCAAGCAGATGCTCTTGCTATCTCTTTAGGGAGTGCTGCTAACAGAACTCTCTTCCCTTTGCATACCTGGGCTTTGCTGCTGCAAATGGGAGCAGTGCTGGCAGTGCTCCCCATGGGGTGGTCCTGCAGTGTTAACTTGTCCCTGTTGCTTCTGCATCAAACAGCAGCTTTGTGAAGAAAGGAAAGGGGGGGGGGGGGGGGAAGGGGAAAAACAAGTTCACAGAAAGTGCTGTGCCTTGCTTAATCTTCTTCCTGCTAAATGTGTGGTAATTACAATGAGGTCATATGCAGGGGCCCAGGTTATAGTGCTGATGCAATGAGAGCGATGGCAACTTCAGTGAGCTGGGACCTTGTCTTTTAACTCTGGTGTATAAAGGCTATCAAAGAGCAATCTCTAACTGCTTTAACGTTATCCATAATAGTCTTCCACTTGTATTTCATGAAATAGCACGTACTTACTGATATTGCTCCTTGAGTTTTGGATTCAAACCCCTTCCAAGAGCAAGGAATGAGCAATTTTTCAGACAGCTGCACTTGGTGACCCCTAATTGGGATGCTGTGATAGGACAGAGGTGGAGTTCTTGGCTAATCGCCTTCGAGAGTAGCAGGTAGGGTAATGAAAGGAGTATTGATCTGTGTACCAGTGAACATTGCTCCTTTGAGTTAAGGAGATTGATTGATGATATTTGAGTTTCTTCAGCTTAAAGACGATAAAGGAGTTGGTGTGTTATTGCAAGGAACATGACAAATCCCAATTTCATCAAATGTCTGCCACTCCTCTAATGTGATTCAAAAGCAAACATAAATCTTTGATTCAGGCCTTACTTCATGGATATTTTATTATCTTCACTCTACTGGATACGTTTTTTGGCAACTTAAGACAATCCTGAGCTTAAATGTCATGGGAAAAGCAACTGACAGCAGAAGACTTCTGGGTTGTGTCTGTTACTGTGTATTCACTCCATGCAAACAGCGTGACATACTCAATTTCAGATGCTACTAAGAGCTCTGAAAAGACATTGCATATCGCCTCTATTGTAGGCAGCTGTATCAACAAAATCTTTGAAAAGTATTGCTGCAGTATCAGTGGGACTTGTAACAGGCTTGGGTAGTTTTATCACCTTTTGAAGAAAAGCCTAGCATTGTTTAATAAAGAAGCAAACAAAGCCCCAGATTAACTGAAATGCAACAAAATCCACATTACAATATAAAGAACTAAAATCAAACCTATTTATATAAACACGATGCTTCTCTGAAGCATGACTTCTTTTAAGATAGCTAGTTAATCAAAATTCCCTAGCAAATAAGGAAATGTGTCTTTCATAGAAGTGCAAAGCGACAAGAAAACGCAAGCAAGCCGTTAACAGAATCCTGAATAAATAGCTTCAAATTACAATGCACTTGCAGAGGAACAAACAGTTCCTGCAGAAGGAATTTGAGACTTTTCTTTCTGCTCCAGCAGTCAAGTTCCATGAATATTATAGGTAATAGGAAGAGTTTTTAAAGTTATTAAGATGGATCCCGCGTGTGTTCAAATGTTCACTGTGAATTTGTGATTTGGGTTCTTAATGGCATAACACCATTGGACAAAATGCCCGGCTCTTCATTTTATGCAAGTGGACTGTCCAGCTGAGGTCAATTTATCCTGTTTCACCTCTAATTTTACCTTGCTTTGACTGTATTAAGGAGCCATTGGTTATCATGGTGAACTGAAAATACCGAACAGAAGTGTCAAAATAGAGATTGGTCTCTTCTTTCATCTTGATTCTGGTTTTGTAGATATCTGTTATTAAGCATCTACAGGTTCATGCACTGAAATGCTTTGAAAAATTGTGATTCCGGGAGTGATCCCTTCACCTGGTCTTGTACACAAGCAGAAATATCTGTAGGCATTTTTAATTAAATGCTTAATTTTAGGCAAGGGTCAAATTCTACTTTTGTCTACATGTGTGTTGGCACAGCTCCTCATCCGTCTTGCTCCTGCTCCCATACCCTGGTTGCAGACCTGTGGCACCTGGTCAGCAAGGATATTCTTTAAATGAAAAGAGAGATTTCATTATATTCTTGGCAACTTAAAAGGCCTGCTCAGCTGGGGGTACTGGAAATGTTCAGCTGCGATCAATCATTTTATTACTTGATTCTTATGTAGTTGGTTTTTAACTGTTAACACCTAATGCTGTCATCAAGCTATTGCTTCATATGGATTTAAAGCCCCATGAGTGAGGTCAGGCACGTTGGTTTAAGCACCGGTTTTATATCTGGCCATTGATGTGGCGGCGTTGAGTCCGGCTGTTGGGCTCACCAGTTACTTTTGTTTGGCATTCAGCTCGTAGCTCACAATAAAACCGGTACTGTCGTTTTACTTTCAGTCCCATAATCTTTGGCAGGGGGGATGGAAGAAAGGAAGGAAATAATGAAAAAGAATATTAATTAAAAATTTAATTTGTTCAGCAGAGCTTTGGGAAACGCAGAAACTTTCACTCCCAATACATTCAGCAGAAGCAGTGCATGTCTATAAATATGGCTGGAGCAGTGATGCGTGCTGTTATTAGTTAGTCATTACACAGAAAATCTTGAATAAAGACAGTTTAATTAAATGACTTTCCTATTCCATGCCTTTCTCCATAAGATGTGCATTCCAACAGAAAAGGAGGCTCTGTGTGCATCCATCACAATGTATAGCACACAGCTTTGCTTTCTATGTGCAAGGCTGATGAAAAATAAGAATTGTTTTTTCCATGCCTCTCTTCCGTACTTCAGTGGAACTTGGGAAGATTACTGCTTTCAGTAAGGACTTGGATACTTTATTCTGATTATAAGAGTATAACTAATGTTCATTGCAATACATATCTGCATAACTACGCAGCCATCATGCAGCTTCGGTGGTAGTAGATCTTGTACAGAGCATAAGTGGCAATAAAATTCCAGGAGATATTCATTTTCAGGTGCTAAACTCTTTCAGAAGGATGCATGTTAGGAGGTCATGAGGCTCATCCCTTAAGCAGTTGTCATAGCTCATTCTTAAAGCCTGAACAGTCATGCCTGTAAAGAGCAATCGCTGCAAATGAAATATTTCAGTAGACCACATTTTTAGTACAAATAAATAAGTCTGAATGGGATGTTAGATGGTAGACCTGGCAGAGCGCTTTCTTTAAAGCCTACAATACAGGCAGGATTGTTTTTCATGAATATGATGAATATTTTTTTAAAAGGAAGAATAAAAAGAAGAAGAACTGGTCGTTTTAACTTAGACTAATGTGACGGAGGAAAGCCCAGCAAAAATCAAATGTGAGTGCAAGACACAGAAATTAATGGTGCAGTCAGACTGTGTTTGAAATATGAAGCTAAACTGGATAGATGGTGCTGGCATTGATTCTTGCTGTCCTTCTGTCTCTACGAGAAACAAGTGTTAAAACCGTGCATCGCTTCTCGATTTCCAGCTTAAGAACAGATGTTCATACAGTGGTTGTAGAAGTAAACAGCATAGGATGGGAGCTGGTAGGGAAGGAAGTGAGGGATGTTGTACTTGAATGATCAGTCAGTCAATTCTAGAGCTGCAAACACAGGTGAAAACCTGCTCAAATGCATTTTGCCTTGTTTGAATCTCCATCTGCTTAAGTCAAGTAACATGAAAGGCACATAGTGGTAGAATGAGGCTAAAAAAACAATGATGAAAGGGAAAGTGCCTGTAATCTTAGCAAAACCAGCTGTTGTGTCTATCATCCCAAACGTATCCTGGCATTTGTTTCTTCACAGCCTTTCTAACAGCAAAGCAAACTCTTCTAGTAACCCTACACTGGATGTGTGTGAGCTGTAGAGTGATATATTTATTGTAAGGTAGTTTGCAGTGAAGTTCGGTTGAGTGAATGCGCTGTAGATTGCAATTAATGATATTATTTCTCAACAGCAAAATCCTGTACTGTTTTTTACTCTAAAATTAAATGTTTCCCGAAGAATCAAGTGGAGTAACGTAACATAATTTATGTCCTTGTTTGAAGCTGTATCATCTAGTATGTAATTCCTATCAGCAGCTCTCTTACTGAGCAGGATTGCTGCTATCAATGCTGCTTTTATATTAGATTTTTTTTTTTCATACAGACATTTTTTTTTTCCGCCAGCTTTGTTTTGTGTTATTTCTTTCAGTTGCTCATTCTTGCAAACCCCAAAGACAAACAGCTGAGATTGCTGGGGGTGAGGCAGAAGCATTCATCACTCCAGATTCTGGTGCATAAAACCCAGGAGATCAGAGTGACTTCTGCATGCTGAAAGACGTCTGACTTTATAGTTCAGGAAAAAGGGAGGGGAGGGTGGAATTCACTTGCAAGCTTTCACGGAGGAAACACAGGATAAAAAACATGTTACAGAAATAGAAAATAGGAGATTCATCTGGAATGACTTCTTTTAAATTCCTAGGTGAGCTGAAATCTTCCTTAAGAAATGGGGCAGACCCTGTTACATTTTATTTAATAACTCTTACTGTAATACCTGGCTCTGATGCAGCAGTTCGTATGTAGGGTCCTCAAGGCACTGCTTTTTAACCCCTGCTTTATAGATAAGATGACTAATGTTCAGGAAACGTGAAGAAAGGTGACAGCAAGTGTCAGACACCTGAGCCTTGTAGGTTTTTTGCTGTAGGTTTGAATTCCACAGTTCCCTGATGGTATGTAATTATGATAGGCTACTCTATCTTGTAACTAATAATTTAATTCATTCTGGACTAACCGTTTCTCAAGTAGAAGTGCAGTGATGGATGCTGCTCACTTGCCTGGGTGCCTTCGCTCTCTTGCTGTGCCTGCAGGGTGAAGAGCTGGCTGGCAGTTGGGGCAGGGCAGCTCAACACCTCTGGTTGCTGCTCCACCCGTGCCTTGGGGCATCCCATGGGTCCCCGACCCTTCTCCTTTTGGGCAGAGCTGCTGAAGGAAACACAAATGGGAGCTGTGCAGTGCATGCTCATCGGAGGCTCAGGACAGTTTCGGTGGATTTATGCCCTCAGCACATCCAAATAAATCTTTTCATTTTTAACTTCAAGAATTTACTGCTTCATGGGGTATCATTGGATGCCAGTACTTATCGTTTTCCCAGAGCTGACAAACTGACAAATGCCCACAGTGCTGTGTGGCATTGAAGCCACCTTAGCTCACACTACCTAGCACCAGGAGCACTGAAGATTCTTGGTCTCTTCAGCGAAATATGGCCCTGATAATTGCTCAGAATAACATCAAGCACGCACACATCCAGCAGACCTGTTGGGCAGGAGCTAAAGCTTGCTGCTGTCAAGCTGGGGAGACAACTGTCCTAGCTGCAGAGTGATCTGTGTCCAGTACATGGCTGGAAGATCAGCTATGACTTTTGTGGTCTAGCACAATCACTTTGTTTGAGAATACCTGGGATATTTGCACAATGGGGCCAATGTACGCCTTTGTTGTGAAATGATCAGAAAACATCTGCTTCAGCCCAAGCAATTTTCGTATTTTAACAGTGATACCAATCTCTGAGAAGTTGTATGTGTGTCATCACTGAAAGGAGTGGCAAACCATGAAGGGACATTTCACAGAGTAACTCAAGTCTACCGAGCTATTGCAATTCAAGTGAGACTATGGACAGTGTGTTATTACAGGGTAGCTTGACTACCCACGTTTTTTGGCATGCATGATCTCCTTAGGGAATTTAAATATTGAACTCCAATTAATCTTTGAAACATGCACATAAATCTCCAGCAAAGTGAAAGCAAACAGATCCTTGTTAGATGGGCTTGGATCAGACTTTTCTTGCACAGTTTCAGCTCCTTAGTTGAATTTCTCCTTAATTTTTTTTTTCCTCCCCACCAACCTGAGTCCTCCCACTGTGCATTTGCCCATCTGCAGAGCCACCAGACCTCTACAACTAAATTGTAGCGACCCAAATCACAGCGTTGAGATCTTCTAATGTCACACTCCTCTTTGGGTCAACTGCATGATCTCATAGCTGTCTATTTATTTTTTAAAGCGGTTCTTTTCACTTCTCTGAGGTGCAAGTGCTTTACTTGGGGAGAATTTTGAGAAACCGCTTTTGTTTCACAATGCAAGTTGTGAATTATTAAGTCCTTTGGCCTTTGTGTGCTGGTGGACCTTTCTTTGATATGGTTAAACACCTGAGAGGTGAGCCTCAGGGCTTTCCTCACTGTGGGGTATAAAATATGGATTATTTCTTACAGTAAAAAAAAAACCCTCACCTTTGAAATGTGTTCAGTGAGAAAAGTGTACAAGGTTACTGCAGCCCTAGGGCGACAGTAATGTAGGCTCCATGAGCTACACAAGTTTGACATTGTTTTTCTTTTTTAAAACAAAAAGCTGCAGCAAAACAGAGCACTGCACTGCACTTATCAGTGGGTGACTTACCGAGATCTGAGATGCAATGAATTTCATGATTTAATGTCTCAAAGCTAATTCATCACTAAGGAGTTTCAAGTGTTGTTTTCATAAGATGAAGACCTTTGCTTTTAGCTGAAAGGAAGTTTGGGAGAACAATTTCAGGTGATGGGGATTGTCCCTTCTGCTGATTTTTGCCACAGGGACCCCGAAGGTGTGGGGCAAGTTGCGCTGGCACTTGGTGGGATCTATCAGAGCTGCACTGCTCAGCTCTCTGATCTAGTTGTCATTTCTCTATGGGACTAATGTAATGACAATTGCAAATCAATATTGCATTTTTCATTGTTTATGTATTATTGATTAAAAAAAGTAGGTTCTGTTGTACTAATGCCAGCTGATTGATCCTCAACTTGCTCTACTGAAAAATACTAAATGTCCAAAAAAATATGAACTGTATTAGTGTTTGTTGCCATGCTGTAATTTGTAGGAGATTAGATATTTCTCCAGGACGAAGTATAGCTATGCAATGCAACCTTCAGGCAAACGTAGGAAACAGAGCAGCTCTACTTTGCTAACAATTCTGGACAAATTCAGTGCCAAAGGAGACTGCTGGGGTTTCTTGTTCTCCTCCTTTACCCTTCAGTATGCAGCACAGGCAGGCTGTCCCATGGAGCAGGGCATTTTGTTACTGTATTTCTGAAAAGCAAATAAAACCAACTTCAATGCATTTTTTTTTCATGATTTTAAAGTCTCCAGAGGAATTTAAATCCATCCTGTCTGTTGCTGAATAGGCTTCTACCTCTGCAATGAATTTTGGTTATGAAGGGTGGAAAACTGCTCATCCTTGAGAGGTGCTCTCTAAACTTCTTTGTTCTGGAAGCTCTGCCTGATCTCATACTATTGTAAATAAATAAATGGATAGATAAACAAAAGATTGTCCTAAAATCACACATGCGTTTTCATGGTAACCACAGATTTTGACTCTTGTAGTTCATCTGCCTACTTAATTTTGCTGAGCCTCTTCTTTTTTATTTTTTCTTATTTTTTAAGAAAAGAGTTAAGGTTTAACAACTTCCTCCCTATTTCTTCCCTTATTCTCTTTAATCTTGTGGTTTTCTGCCTTGCCACTGTCCTCGTGTTCAGTGCAGGTACAAGGCTGTGTAAGAAGAACGTATTGTCATGATCATCAATACAGTCATTTCCAATCTGAGCAAGAAGAAGAGAAATCCAGAGTCAATCTCTGCTTTAGTCAATATGATTGTGCAGTCCTTGAAAGAACAGCTTTTTACATCTTTGGAGATGCCTGGATTTCATCAGCTGAAAATGGCTTTTTCGAGAGGGGACTACAGACAATCACAAACGAAACTCCTCTGAACTCTTTAGTTTCCAATTGCTCAGTGTTAATTTTCTGACTTTCACTGCATTTGTAATAAAACTGAAATATTAATGTATAGGGAAGCGCTGTACATTACTAATTTTTGGTTCTATTCTGAAACTTTCAATCAAAATCCTAGTAGCCTCTGCACATCCCAGTGCTGGAAGGTATATGTGACTCTTTCTCATGGGTGACTTTTAAGCAGGGAGCTAATGGGCTTTATTCACTTGGGGAAAAATGTACATGGTCTGAATTGAAGCGATACCTGTGGCTTCTTCATACCCCAGGCCAATATCTGAAGTATGGTATGAGATGTCTGTCCTTCCCGCCTTCCTCCTCTTCCTTCCCAGAACGTTCAGTGTGTTGAGCCTATGACAGCACCTTGCCTGGATAGTCTGTTGTTCTGTAAGTTATATAGCAGCATGTATATTCTTTATGCTCATGCTGCTGGGCTGGCTAAGATCACAAGAGAGCCTTTGGAGAACAGCATGTCTGTGCAGGCAGTTATGGAGTCAGTTACTGTTGATAAATGAAGTGTCAGACCTTTAATCATAATCTTTAATCACATGTCTGACTTTGGTTTAATTATGCATAAATGCTGCAAGCAGTCCTGAAATGATATACGCTGTCAGGAAAACACTTAAATGTGGTCTAGGACTATGTATATGCACTTAAATATCTTACGTGCTGCTGCTTCAGAAATATTCTGTGTGCATGGCGTCCATCTAACTCAGGAGGATGTGTGGAGACTGAGAACCATCTGGACGTGCAAGAAGGTAATAGGGCCATGGAGCTGCTGTGCTCTACCCTCTCTGGCACATGCCACCCTAGCATGGCATCTATTGAGAAGTACCAGGTCTACAGATGACAGAATAGATGTGAGGCTCTGGGTTTGGTAGATGAGGGATGTAGAAATTTGGAAGAATTGGAATCGGAGCAAGTTCTCCCACCAAGGTCGGATCGACCAACCCTCTCTAGCAAGAGCAGCACCCTGGGAAGTTGGCTCAAGGATTCAGGAGCACAGGTAGGTAGTGTTTTCCCCAGTGCTCCCACTATTTGGCAGGGATATGGGAAGAGACTGGTGAGCCCATGCCATCGGTGCCTGGATCCAAGATAGTCTGTGACTGAATTTGGGGGTTTGAGACCCAAGAAATTACATTCTTCCAGGTGCTGAGATTAGACTGAAGAATTATAGAAAAAATGATTCTGGGTGCTGGTGAAAGGCATCTAACGAACAAAGCTATTATCATATATAGTATATGTCAGGTATAGTCAGCATAGATTCATAAAGGGAAAGTTCTGTGTTCATAATTATATTTCCTTCTACAGTAAGGTCATCCACTTAGTGGTTGAAGGAAAGGTGATGTAATCTTCCTGGAATTAATAGGGCTTTTGATAACGTCTCTCACTGTATCCTTCTGGACAAATTGTCCAACTGTGAGACAAACAGACACGCACAGTGCTGGGTGATGAACTGGCTCAGTGGTAGAGCTCAAAGGGACTAAAATGAGACTACACCTGGCTGGTAAATGGTCACCAGCTGGTCATGCAGGAATGCACTATGAGGAGAATCAGAGGATGCTTGGGCAGCCGGTCTGGAGAAACGGAGGCAGAGGTGTGATCTCATTCCTTTTTGCATCTCCTAGAGGAGGGGAAGCAGAGGGAGGTGCTGGGCTCTGCCTGGAAATGGCATAGAGCTGTTTTTGAAGTAGTCAGGTAGTTGGACTTGAACTTTGTAAGTCCCTCTTGACTGAAAATTTGAACTGAATAGTTCAACTGAAATATCATATTGCTTCTGTGTGTGCGCGGTGGTTTTTCTGTTTTGTGTTGTTACTATTTTTGTGTGAATAATGGTGTTCTGTTTGGAATGGACTGATTTTGAGTCATTTTAAATAGTTTACTGCCAATCCCTGGAGCATCCCCCCAACAGCCGATTGTAAATGGAAACTGCAGTCAGCAGATGTGACTTAAAAACATTTGACACTGAGTATTTACTACCAGGATGTCCCAAAAAACAAACAACTAAACCCCTACCCTAAATGAATGGAGGAGAGGTTGGAGTACACACTCTACAACTGCTAAAACTTAGAATTCGCTTGTGTGTATTGTGTTGGAAAATTAAGTGCTCTTAGGTCTAACTGTTTTAAATCTTACAGCTGGAAAAAGAAATGCATTTCTGATTATTTTTTTTTGAACTACACATCATTGAAGTATAAGGTTTGTGGTTGCTGCATGCTGTCTTAGACCCATATGTACCCAGAGCAGTATATGTAGTATTGAGATTCCATCCCAAGAGGTCTCTTGTGTGCAATTAGTAGCACATTTTAACAAAGAAGCAACATGGGGGAAAGTAGGTTTCTTCATAGCTCTGCTAGAGAATTACACATTGTTGATATTTGAATTTCATAACTTCTCTATAGATTTCTACATTTTTTCTGTTACCTTTGTGGAAAAATCCTGAAGGAATTTATTAAACTGAGTGAGGAGAGCAATGTCATTTCTTGCAGAATGTGTTTTGCCATATTGTCAGAAAACAGGGTTATTCTGACAGTGGAAAAATGGAGATAGCTATGATTTAAAGTTGGAAAGAATTCATGACAGAAGTGGAGATCTGTCCTTGCTGGGAGCCTGCACAATGTACTTGATCATGGGTATTGATTCAGCCCATCAAAATGTATTGTAGTAAATGTAATTTATGCTTTGACCTTCAGCCAGCTCTCAGCTGGAATGGAAAAACACAGTACAGATACTTACCGATGGGTCTACTTATCACTTTCTCTAAGAAAATGCAGGATAGATGTATGAATTCAAGCAGCTGAGCAGTCTGGAGAGAGGTGGAGGCAGGAAGGACTTTCCAGTGGAAAAAACAAATGGAAATATCTCTTCTGTAGGCATTTATGCAGATAAAATTCAGCTGTAACTCTTCAGATAAAATATAAGTCCTAGAGAATGGAGAAAACTGCCACCCTTTTTTCAATGGTATTATGTTGTTTTTATTACTCAATATCATTTTTGATGGTTTATTTCGGCCAATTTACTCATCTTGGAACCTGAGTAGTAAATTCCAGAAATTCAAGCCACACAAACCCTGAATCAGAGTGGTAGTTTCTATGGACTGCAAAAATTAAGGAAGTACATAAAGGACCGGGGCGTTGAAAATATAATTAGGAGAGGAATAAGCAAAGAAAGTACAGGTTGAGATAAGGGACTCCTATTTAGAATCCATTAAAGGAAAACAACCTGTCACCTAACCCTTTAGTAGAATATATGTTCAGGGGAAAAAAAAGGTCTGCAAAGAATCTTCAACTTTAATTCAATTAGAATTTCAGTATGAAAATACATCTTATAATCAAGTTACTGTATAACTATGTCGTAGCGTGTGAGGGCTGACAAGATTAAACGTACTTAACTTTTGGTATAGTTGAGTTTTGTACAGGTGTCTGTGTATTCATATGAAGTATTACTATACCAGATGACTATGATCTCCTGATACGACAAATAAAACATGAATTTAGGATGGCTGTGTGTGCTTGAGGACTATAAAACTGTAAATGACACACAGGAATGCCTTTGTTACAAAAACTCTCTTTCTCTCTGGTGGCACGCTGGCTATGAACAGTTACTCATTCATAATTCATTCATATTATATGAACTATTTCAAAGGAGGCTGTGGAATCTTACGTTTTATCAGAACTGTTTTTCTACCTTTAAGCCAGACTGCCCATGTCAATAACTCAGCTGCAGACTGATGGCACTGTGTCTTGTTAGTATGGCGTGGAAAAAAATAAAAGCAGTGGTAAGAAATGCCTGCATCTCCCTGTGGCAGTACACTGTGTACGTTATAAGATGCTTGTCCTTCATGTCGTGGTGCAAGAGGCTGGTGTACCAAACCTTGTGTTTCGAGGGGTGAAAGAGACAGATGTGTATCGGAATGAATTCCTGACTGAGATAGCTGGGAGGTTTGGGGTGTTAACAACGTGCGGTGCCCTTGGGACGTGAAGCCATAAGCATGTGGATCGCTGTGTGGTTTGAGGAGGACATGAAGTGCTGATCAACACTTTGTCTTGGCATAAATGCGAGCGTTTGTGAGGAAGTATTCTGGGATGCATCTGCAGAGCAAGAGTTGTGGATCCTGAAGTGTGTAATAGGAATCCTTCTTGTTCTTTGGTAGGAAAGGGCTATGGAGTAATGTAAAAAGGGAAAACGTGCAAATTTAGAGAGAACAGTGACAAACTGTGGCCTGCAGATCCTCTGCGCATTTGTGGCAGATGTTTTTAATCCTCTCCAAAACATAACAAAAAACCCACCCAACAAAAAACTGCCCAAAACCAACAACAAAAACCACTGAAAAAACGCACACGCAAAAACCACCCGGCTTCTTCGGAAGTGAAAATACCACAATGCTAATCCATTCTCATGGCAGGAACAGAAAATGGCACATCAATTATTTGTCCTGACAAACTAATGAGAATGGGGAAAGGTACAATCTCATTACCAACCTAATCTTCTGGCACTTCTTGGATGAGGTACAAGTGATTCTATCAATCTAGAAACAAAAGGATTATTTTGGGGCCAATTATTCAAGCTCAAATACTCTCAACGTATGAAGTGGGTTGATCTGAAAACCCACAGCACTGCAGACTTGCAAGGTGGATGGTATTCTGCTGGCAGTGTGTAATCTGTTTCTTTAATGAGTTTATTTGTCACGCCAGTATGCATAGCCTTCTTCCAGCACGTGTGCCTTTTTTGCCTCTGTATGGTGTTTGTACAGTCTCTGTTGACTTGTCTGGTATAGAAACTAGCTGAACTTTATCTGACTGCTGTGAATCTACTTTCACAATGAGGCTTGTATTTCTTGGTTTCTCCCAGCTCCCTGCCTCTTTTGTTCCCTGATTTAGTCTTAATTAGTTGGAATGGATACCCTGTGTTGTGGGAGGGCGGCTGTTCTGCACGTGTTTGGTTCAGGGTGGTCAGTGCAGGGCCATGTTGTCACCCTTTCACCCTGGAGCTCTGGGTGATGCTGCAGAGGTTGAGGGTACAGTGAACTCCCACACATCCCAGCTGCTGCACAGCTGCAGTTCCCTGCCTGCCTTGAGAAATGCTACCTACAGCTATTTCCCTTGCTTGGGCTGGAAATCCAAATGCAAAGTAACTAATAAGGATTAGCAGAGCCAACTGGCCCCTAAAGAAGTGATCTTGCTTCTCTCTTCGTGCAGAAAACCTAAACGCTTTGTTTGTGGGTTATTTCCTGTTGGTTGTTTTTTTGTCATTTGTTTGCTTTTAGATTCTGTTAAGGGAAGCCTGTAAATAAGTACATTCTTGCTTATTCTGTTGATGATGTGATGTAAACTGATGAATGTCAGGGCTTCTTCAGTCCCTGTTGCCTGTGCCTTGTGTCACCTCTGTGGTGGGACAGTGCCTCCTGGTCTCTGTGCCTCCAGGCCTGCCCTTGCTGTAGAGTAGGGGATCAGATGGTGGCTGTTCAATACTGTATGTAAACATTTTCTCTAACTCCGAAATTAGCTTTAAATCTTGGTGTATTTAAAGACCTTACTTAAAGGGTGTTATTTGATCAGCTATAAAAATGATTACATTAACTTTTCGGCATAACTATTTTTTTCCTTCTTTTCCTTTACAACCAAATATTGCTGAAAGCCTTCACAATTGCGTACTGTGAGTAGTTTCAAAGGTCCAAGCACGTTTGGGTGACTGTACTGTTGCATTAGTATAAAATTTGGTTTTGGCTGATTAGCTCTAGAGAGAAGGGGGATTTGGTTTTTACCGTGGGTGTGATATCTGTGTTGGCTTTAGTACCCAAGTTGTCTCCTTCAGAGTTACTTCACATGACTGACACTGTCACTCAGCATTTGAACCTCCTGGAACTCCTATATTTGTGTATATAAATAATGTGTGTGTGTGTGTAGGAGGTATGGCTTCTTGGAAGCCTTCACCTCCTTGGTAAGGTCCTAATCTGGTCACATCCTTTTCTCCCTTCTGAATAATTCACTGTGTGATGTACTGTTGTGGGTTATACTCTAGATCAGTCTGTATTTATTTGTCATTTTCTTCCATCTGCTGAGACTTGCAGAGGGAGCTAAATGGCATTTGCTTCTGCTCTGGTACACAGTGATGCAGATGTAGAACTAGCACACTTAAGGCTCACCTCTCCTTCACACCAACAGTGACCTATGGATCCTTGAATTTTTGTCATTTGTAACTTCCTGCTTCTACACCAATGTTAGTTACGTGCTGGCTGTGTAGTTAACCTGAATAAGTTATTCTTGTACTAGCCCCAGTGCATATTCAATGCTGTAACTCTACTTTCCCATCACTAATCTGATGAAGGAAGTGTGGGAAGGTCTGTGCAGGGGAGATCCGTTAATCACCTGAGTTGTCTCTTGCTGCTATAGCAGTAAAATCCTTTTGCTTGCAATAAGTTTTCTTGACATCTGTTGCAAAGCTAAGACGATACGTATTTATTTATCAAAATAAAGCCTTAAATAACAATACCATCTCTTGCTGTTTCTGGGACCACATCAGATGAAAACGTGAGATAACCCTTTGTGCAGCGCTTCACTGATCTGCACATAGCTGGGAATGGAGGGGTTTGTCTTGAAGCTTGCTGTGATGGACCAAGTGCAGCTTTTCAATGACTGAGCCCTGTGGCTGTAGGTGGAAACTGTGTATAGCAGAAACAAATAGGCAGCCAAAAAAGTGACTGCAAAGCTAGCATGAATTCAACTTCAAGACCTTTTCGAAGGGCTCTTTTGGCAAGTTAACTGTGTTAAGTATTTCTCAATATTGATTAGACGACCATGTTGTATTTAAGATATGCTAAATCTTCAGGGTGTAAATGGCAGAGTGGGGCAGTGAGATACTGCAGGACTCAGTAGTGCTGTGCAGGTTGCAGCAGACCACTTGCTTGGGTTGCCTTTGTGGATAGGCAACAGCATATTCCACGGCAAAGAGATGGTTTCCTCCTTGTTCATGACCCAGCATCAAGAACATAGCTGTTCTTAATATTTGATGACTTAATTTTTTTTTTCCTGGATTTTTTAAACTGCTTTCAAACTAATTGGATTGGGTGCAAATTAACAGCTGGCCAACGTACAGTCCTGAGGCTGACCAATTATTTTCTTAACTGGCAAAGCAAATTCTACTGAATAAACATTAATTTTCTATTTGAAAAGCCTTGACCCGAAGGACAGGTGGATTTTTAAGAAGTCCTTAGACAGTCACTTCGGTGCTTTCTGCATATTAATCACACAGCTAATATAAACCATTAAATATCACTGAAGATGAAATCCAGTACAAATGCAGAAATTTCATCAATTTGCTTATACAGTAGTGCTGAGATCCTATCTACACTGCTGCACAAAACATGGACAGGTCCCTATCAGAAAGCAGTTGTACTCAACATCACAAAAATTCAAGCAAATGGCAGAAATCTAATTACTGAGATTGTTTGTGGAGATGGAAGGGGGATCCCTTGTCCACTGTGATGCATTAAACATTGCTATTAGGAGTGTTTGCTTTAATATTATCACCAGGCAAATACTATTTGATGTCATTATGGTAGCATGAGCTGCCATTCAACTTTTTGCTGCTCAGGTTTTAGCCTCATTCTCTGTGATTTTTTTGGTTTTCCACTCTCAGCATCAGAACTGAGGCAGATTTGCACAGCTACTGCGAGCAGGGGGAGAGCTAACATTTACTGATGGTGTTTGCACTGTGACTGTTTATAGTATCTGCTCTTAAAATCCTGAGCCAAGTTAAGATCCTTGAATAGCTTGTTAAAACTTGAGTTCTCAGAGACTTTATATACAGTTGAGAATAATGGTCCCTTTGCCTGAACAGTCAGTAACGAGCATTGTTCAGGTTCACATAGCGAAAGAGGTGAAACAGCCTGAAACACTTTGTTACTGTCTGCAGTAGCATAATCCTGTCCTGCAGTTCCTCCATGCCTCTGGAAGTGTGAATGCAACAGCATCCAAGGGAGAGACATGATCATCTTACTTGGCACATGATGCAGTTTTGGTCCCCTTCCAGTGAAGAGGGAAAAGCTGCAGAAGGGCCAGTGGAGGGCTACCAAACGAGTAGAGTTTTTCTTGAAACATCAAGCAAAGTTTAAGGGGTTTTGTTGGCCCAAAGAAAGAAAAGGCTCAAGCAGTCCAGTCTTCCAGTGCCTGAAAGTAATAGTAGAGAAGATGAAGTATACCTCCTTTTAAGGATGCTCTGTGGCAGGATCAGAGCCAACAGGCACAATTTTCTTCAGAGTAGATTCTGTGCCCTTACAGGGAAAAGAAACTGGGAGAGGAAATCATAAGAACTATTAAACACCAGGATGTCTTGTCCAGAGAAGTAGAGGATTGTCCCTTGCTGGAAATGTTTAAGACTTAGCTGGTCACGTTCCCAAATAGCTAATCCAAGGCGGCACTTCAAGCAGAAAGTGGGATGAGATGGTCTTGGGTTCCCCTCTGCATTCTGATTCTTTGCTCTCTGGGATCACCCATGGGGATGCTGTACAGCAAGGGAGACTTTTCTCTCCTTTTCCTCCTCTTCGCAGTGGAAAGGTTCTTATGAGCCTCAGGTTAAAAGTAGTACAGCACTATCGCCTGTTGGTTGGGAGGTGGCTTTCTGTGCATTAAAATATTTTTTTTAAATTTAAAATACAGTGCACGGTTTTCCAAACAGATATCCCCTTAGGCTTCTGCTTGAGGAGTTTGATACAAGAATCCTATTTCAAAGTGACTTCAGCTACATTATGGATGTATCATCAGAAAACGATTCTGCCAGCATATCGCTGGCTGCCTGCGGTGAATGACAGCCACATGGGCCTGAACAGTTGTGAGCCTCTAGCCTTTGTGTCTGTTATTTGGAACAGGCACATTTCAAGTCAAATAAAGTATTTTATTTTTTTTTTATGTATGAGACTGCAATGTCTGGAAACCCAAGAGTCTTTATTAATTGAGATATATTTCTTCTTCCGCTTTCAGTAGGAATATAGATGTTGTTTTTGGTCTTACTGGTGTTGAAATCCCTCTTTTTTTTCTTTTTTCATAAATGGCATGGGTAATCAGCGCTGTGCATTTGAATTATACTGGAATTAAGTTTCAAGTGGAACAGCACGGTAGCTATTTCATTATCTCTGAATTTATTCCAGAATTATGAAAAAACATTTTCAAATTTCATTTTCTTGTGTAGCTTCTTGAGAAAGTACTTGTATATGACAGGCAGAGTTGCAATATGAACTCTTCTAATAGATTAGTTTGAGGAAGCAGTCATTGAAAGGTTCCAAGTTCAGTCATGAATACTTATATATTTGCATACCTTAACTAGAACAAATGGATGTCATCAGTTAGTTTTGGATTTTCAAAGGAGTTCGGGAAGTTACTTTTCTCTTTGAACATCTTAAACTTCAGAGAAAGTATCAGGTTTTTTTTTGCTGTGACTTTGCAGTTTCATAACCATCAAGAGGAAATATTGATTATGTAGTAACTAGTTCAGTGACTCTGTCCTTTTAAGCCTATCTTCTTGTAGTTATCTTCAAGACTTTGTTCTGCACTATTGTGTCCTCAGATCATCAATTCCTCTTATGCAATATTTCTGAAATCTTTTTTTTTAAAAAAAAAAAAGGTCAAAATCTTATCAGCTATCTTAAACGTTGTGACTTCATCCAGCCTCTCATCCTTTATCTCTCTCACTTCCTTCTAGTCCTTTTTGAAGCTGCTGAGGTTGTTGCCATTGTCTCTGGCTCTGACAGCCCCATCAATTTTGTATCCTTTCACTGATCCACTTTCTTCCTACTGCATTGAGATAAAGCTTTATTTATTTTTATTTCCGATGACTTTCTCTTTGTTTTCTGTCTGGTGTCGGCTCTTATCGCATTGCCCTCTCATTGTCAACTCCAAGTGCTTTAGTACTTTGTTACAGTTCCAGACCTTCAGTACTACCAGCTCTTGTGTCCATCTCTCCCTCAGCTGTAGGCTTGATGCTTTCTGCTGTCAGTGTTTCCTGGTTCTGCCCTAACTTGCTTGCATAATTAGAAAGGTGAAATAATTAAAATGACCACTCAGCTTGTGTTGTTGCTTTCCAAGGTGAGCAGTCAGCCATCCACCTTCCAAAACAGATGATGTGTACTGGGGTTTGCTGGGAATTAGTCCCATAAGTGTCTCTTCTCTGGCATGCTGCAAGGACATGCAAACCTCCAAAAAACCTGGAAGGGGGGGGTCTTGTGGCAGTGCTGCCTGGGCTGTGTCCTGGTGAGCACCAGATGCCAGCTGTGGCCTAGTGACACTCGGTGTCTGTACCCTCCCTGCTGGGAGGCTGATGCTATCTGCACTGCAGAAAGCTGCAGAAAGAGACCAATATATTCAGTCAGTCTTCATTCCATGAGGTTCAGGCTGATCTTCCTACCTCTAATTTTCACTGCTTTTCTTGAAGTACTTCTGTGCACCAGCTTGATTCTATTATTCTTTATGAATTTGTTGGTTTTACTGCGTTCCCACTAAGGATTACTTCAGCTTCTCATCTCCCTTATTCCAATAATCTGTTTATTCCAATAAAGCCATTAGTTTCATTTCTGCTGCTTCAGAATGATCCCAGCTCTTGTGAGCAGAGCCTGAAGACTTAAGCCCCACAAAACACTGAAGTTCTTCAGAGGCAAACTCTGTAGTCTTTGTAACTTGTCCCCTCTAGGCACAATATAAAGCCTCTCCATGTGAAAGAATCCACCTCTGTTATTTTCACTGCTAACGTTAAAGGCACCTGTTGCTCTTTCCAGTACAACATACAGGTTTCTTGACAGCCTGAGGGATGTGTTTAGTCAATAGGCATTTGGTTTGAACAAAAAGTCCCAGTTTCTTTAAATGTGTCCAAGGACAAACAGTTGCTTTCAATATCTGAATAATGCTTCAAGAACTGAGCAAACGGCTTTGTCCAAACAATCATGGTATATAAAGAACTTTTTTTCTTAAATCTGAGTGCCATAAAATGCAGTGTAGCCATTGCAAGATAATTAACATCACATCAACTCTATCATGTGCAAAGGTGCATTTGATCCCATTCCTATAAAGACCTGATTATATTATGGTAATCAGTCTTTTGAGATGCTCTGTTACCAAAGAAAAAAAAAAAACCAAACCAACTTCTTTTGAATACAACGCAGAAGCAATTCAATGCTTTTGATCAGGAGAAATGTCAATTACATCTCATATTTGAGCTCTGAGATGACATAAACAAGTCTAGTCCTTTCAATACTGAATGGTTAACAAAAAAAGTAATTAAAGTATTTCAATAGCATTTATCAAAAAGCGTATGTTGAGAATGCCAACGAAGTACCGTATCTTACCCAGCTTCTGATTTTACTCTAGGTTAATAAAAGAGAGTTTTACATCAGCTCGGTAGTAGACTACATACTTGGAACATTTTCCTTCCCAGTAATGTCAGATTTTCCTCCTTTTCCACCTCATTTATGCATTTTGAGAAAGGACAAAGGCATTTCAGGAATTTAATGACTAGGAAACCTACAGAACCAAATGTCCAGGAGGTTGAAGACAGCTCCAAATGAAGCCGCCTCGTGTGAATTGACTCCCTACTGAATGAGGAAACTGGGAAAAAGTTTAAACTGAACTCTGTGAAATTGTATGCAAAATAGCAAGCGTTTGTCATCAGTTATAACACAGCATCCCAGAACAAGAGCCTAGCTGGAGGACGTAGTAATGTTCGCAGCCTGTGTGCTGGAAGTGGGATGCTTAATGGTGCTGTTTCAGGGAAACTGAGATGTGCTTGTTTCTAAAGATTGTTTTTATCAGCTACTAAGAAACGGCCTAACTCTGGGCAGGGCACCAGTTGAGGGTAAATGGACTATATCCATGCAGACTGGTTTTTAAATGGTCTATCAAGAATTAATTGGATCGAACTACTTAAGAATGGGAAGCTTTTACAGCATCTTAAGGTGATGTTCACGTGTAGCTTAAAAATGGATGGTACTGTGTGTGATGATGGGCAGCTTATATAGGAAAAGATGTAGGACCTGCTCGCTGATCTGCTCAGTCCCACCACGGGAGGATGCATGCAGGAAAAGATGGACTCAGGTTTTGTTGGCTGTGAGAGAAGCTCCTTAGCTCCATTTGCTAAATGAATGTGAATGTTACAGCAGTGAAAGTGGCTAAAATCAGCTGAAGAAACTAATGGAGGAACAAGAGGGCAGGAAATTACACTGCAGCTGATGGTTACCAAACATGCTTGAGTTGATCTCTAATGCAGTAACTTCACTGTGTAAGTTGCTATCGAAAGTACCTAAAAAGAAGTAATTTAAATGTTAGTAGTTAACTGCATTTGTAATTCAGAAGACGTGCCTATACTGACTAAAGCCCTGTCTCTGACCAAGCTGAAAATCAAGAATAAAGGGAAAATACTCACTCTCCTCCCCTTTAAAGCACTAGACATACGGACTCACTGCCAATTACACACTTCTTAAATGAAACTTTTTTTTTTAAGAGAGCAAAGTGTAGGAAACATTTTAAATGATTAATATGCAAATACTTGCCCGGAACTGGCTCTCTGGGCTCCTAGTGGGAGGGATCCTGTTGGTGCCATGTAAGAGAAAGGAAGATTTGAAGTGATATCCAGTAACCTACTGTCTTCCTGTAACTGAGGGTCTCTTGCTGGTGCAAAGGAGCTTTGCGGTGTCCTGAATGCGCTCTGGGATTTGTAGCCCCAACAGGGGAAATACTGTGGTAAAGGAGCTTCGTGAGTCATTGCAGTAAAACAGCCTGACTTTCAGAGCTGTACAGCAATGATGCTGTGTGAAAATCATACTCTTGATGTTTACCTTCTTGAAACCAGCCTGTGGGTCTGTAGCTGCATTCTTGCAAACCCTAGCCCGGTGTAACACGGGGTTTGTACACACTGCATCTATCTCAGCAACCTCCTGTTGCTTTGTGTCGCTTGCCAAAATGTTCATGGTCTGCTTCAACAGGCATACTTACAGAATAACAAACATGCTTTGTGTATGTGTGACTGCAGCAAATACTGGTTGAATGTAACTGCTGCATTTCTTTCAGAAATCCTGCCAACTTTCATTAACTAAGGTTTCTTTTGAAACGCAAAGTGATTAGAAACTTGTTTGCAATCTGTTTGCATTGTAATATACAAATCAGAACATAGACTTCCTTGTGTCTTTTGGGCAGCAAAACCTGTTGTCTGGATTTCTACAATTGAATGTGATCTCTGGCCACGTTCTCTGCTTCGTTTACCTTCCGCTTTTTTATCACAGGTCTGAGGACACGCACGGTGCTCAAATAGTTGGGGGACAATGATTGCTTGACGAACTGCAAGCAGTTGTCAGAGCTAAAAGCCATTTTTTCTTGATATTTCTTTTCTCATATATACTTGCATCATTTTAGTTTTTCCATGTTGCCTTCTTTTCATGTCTTCTGTTTGTGAGCACTTGGTATCTCCTGTTCAAGAACAAGGCTCCAATCTGCTCGCGACAGATTGCCTCCAACCATCACTGGATGCAGCTTAGAAACGGGACATTGCTCCTAGTGTGGGTGTGAACATCGAGCGTTATGGACTCTGGTCTAACTATCCAAGAGTTGTATGAAACACATCTATGTGCCATGGCAGATCTTCCATAAAGCCTGAGAACAAATTCTTATGTTTTTTTTTTCCCAGTATTATCACTTTATTTGCAGAACTGACCTGTACAGTAAACAAACAAGGTGTAGCGAGTCTGCAACATCTTGTCCTCCCATTGCAACCCCTACTCACCTTTTCAGCACAGTGCTGAGAGCAAAAGATTGGGTTAACAAAGCAGAGAACACATGTGGACATCAGTACTGTAACTAGCGAAAACAGTACTTGCCATTCTTGTTGTGACAGAGATTGATGCTTTTGTGGTATGGTAGGGGAAAAAAGCTATTGTAGTTCAGAAGACAGAAGGAAAAGCACTTTGGTAATGGAAATTAAAGATAAATAAGTACTACCACTGAGTTCATTAGATGTTTTTGTTGAATTTTTTGGACATGACTTGTATTTAGATTTTTTCAGAGGAAGAGAGAAGCCAAGTTCCTTATGGAAGTGTAAATTTATGACCTTTGGTAAATTTTTATTGTAAAATGTTGGTTGGATTTTGATATTTTGACTCATCACTTCATATCCATACATATTCCAGGTAAAAACAGCAATTGTCACTGTGAATCTGCTTCCATAACAGGTCAGTCTCATAGGCTAGAAAAAAGTGCTGTTGCAACTGAGTGCAGCGTTCACTTACCTGTTCGCTGAGCTCACATCAGTGAAAAAAGGGAGTTTTACCTCATATCTCTTTATTGAAGTCTTTATCCCTCCGCTCACCTCTCTGTGGAGTGCTGCCCTGCTTCCACCCTGGGAAGAGCGGGGCCACCCCATGCACTTTCCAGCAGGAGTGCTCAGAAGGCAGCCTTTGGGTTTGCAGCAGAGCTCTTTCATATCTTCCACTGCTGCAAGCTGGCCAGGGTCAAGCGAAGCACTAAACGAGGGGAGAGTCTCACTGCCCACACACATACTCGGAGCTGGAGAACTTGGTCCTGCTGCAGTGATAAAAGCTCTTAGAATGTGGTGGGGACTCCTGGCTCTATGTGGGTGGGAATGGAGATTTTGATATTTGAAAGCAATCCTTTCTTGACCAGGATGGCAAGAGAGAGAGGGCAGATTAGCAAAGTAGCCACCTGCTCATGCCCTTGTTTGAAATAGAACACCGGTGAGTTACTGCCAGGTATCGAATGCTAATATTACTTTGCTTAATGGGGCCCTTTATGCTTCTCTGAAGGGCCAGCAGAGCTATAATAATTGCCTGAAGGCTTTTAAAATTTCAAGTATTTTTGCTTGAGTGTTCTTGTGTAGTTTTTCTTTGAAAGAAGTCCTGCCACAGGGGAATCTGCTCTCCTCTCAGTAAGCAGCAGTACAGTAACTCCTTCTGACACTAATGGGAGCTGTGCCTGCGTGAGGACCCAATTGTAGATTCCTCATAACAAAGCTGAGCCTCGAGAACACGAAATGTAATGGGAAAACAATAAAATTGTAAAAGGCCTGATTCTGTTCATACCCAACATCAATTGTTAAGTGATGGAAAGTCAGTCTCCCATAGATTCACACCTGTGAGGGAGCCTTGCATTACAAGCTGATTGTTTCTTGGATTTCTTTCTTTCTTTCCTGTAGCCAGCCCTCCTCACTCTGCACTTGAAGGCTGTGCAGGTCCCTCTGGTTCACTAAGCAAACAGGAGTTGAGGGCAGGCTGCCATCACCTCTGCAGCTTCTCTGCCCTCTCATGCTGGGGCACCATCCATCAAGCGAACAGGTTGGAGGAAGCGCGGGAGCTGTCTGAATTGCCAACCTGAAATAAATCATACTGCTGAATGAGAACGTCTTCTTGGACCCTTTTTTTTTTTTGCCTCATTACTAGGTCAAAGCCTGCTCTCTATTTGCATGGCACTGGAAGAGGTTGGCTTTAGTGACGTGGTTTTCCACGCTGAGGAAGCTGGAAATGGCAAGGAATGTGAGATACGGGTCTGCTCAGGCCTCAGCAGAATATGCCTCATGCAGATTAGTTGTTTATATGCTGGCTGGTCTGGGAGGGCATCATCAGAAGTTCAGTGCTGTCATCCACAAGCTTCTGGAAAAAACAGAGTTTTGGCTTTTTATAACTTGGAGCAAGCCTCTACTTCACTATGTGTGATCCCCAACCTGAGAATTATGTGACTGCTGTCATTTTTTCCTCACTGAGGAATACCAGTGCTTCTGTGTTGTGGTTGTGTCGATGAGGAGGGTTTGATGTGGAGTAAAATGTTGAAGTCCTAATCTATTGTTTGCCTTTGACTGGGATGCATTCTCTAGGGAAACTGGAGTAATGAATTGGAAAGATGAAATGCAGAAACTTGAAAAAGGAGCTGACTTTGCTAGCTCTGTTGCAACTGTTGGGCATTAGAAAGTCAAGGGTACAACAGTTAACAAAACTAAGGATGTAAGGAGGGGACCTTGTTTTTCCCCTCCGCCACCAAGAGATAGGAAAGTAAGAGTAAAGAGGCTGCGCCTCCTGAAGTTTTGAAGACATAGGATATGCTAAAGCATTACTGATCTATCTTGAGTGCTGTTAGCAAAGGTAGCAGAGCATTCAAACTTCGATTTATCTAGTTTGAAAAGTGTGTGGACCTTTCCTCGAAACTGTTCTGCTTCAAGAAACAATCAGTGGTTCTGGACAAGACGGAATGGAATGATGAATAGTTCAGTAAACTTCCCCCATCACGCTGCGCAAACACCCAAACCCTGGGTCGCCTTGATAGAGGTTAAACTCCTCACAACTGTGGCTTAAGAAATGCTGTGTGCAAGTTATGTGCTGAGGGGAGCCAGGGTCCTATCTGGAACAATACAAAGTTAATAACTAGTGGGTTTGATTTTGTGTTTGTTAGTTTTTGTTTTTCCCAGGAAAAGAAGTTTCCAACTTTGACTTCTAAATATCTGACTTGAAAAAAGACCGGAGAATCTTCATCTTTATTATCTGCTTCAGGACTCATGTTACTCATTCATTCTTACACTGCTTAAAAAGTGAACTTGCAGTTATAATATGTGTTTAATTTTCTTTCTATTTTGCCTTCTGATAGCACCCTTCTTGACTCGTTGTGTTTTGAGAACTGCCTTTATTCCGTTTTGGTGGAATAAAAAATGGAAATGGAGACTTGTCCTTAATGGGTCTATTCCACGTGGGGGTTGTTGAAGATAAGGATGTTAGACTCTACTTCCCAATTTCTAAATCCTGACTTCCAGATGTGTCAGGATTAGGCACGGTATATTAGGAGGCTTAATATATTTCCACTCTTTAAGACATGAAAACATGGTAGCGTAGGCATTTGGTGTAATGCACCATACTATGCGTGCTCTAATAGAGGTCGTTATAATGCATGTTTTGAAAGTAGTGTTATTGATGAGCAGCTGCTCCACAGAATCCAGATTGCCTTTCCAGTGTGCTTTCTGCTCATAAGTTGTTTTCTCTGTGGGGAATAAATTGTTTTCACTGTGGGAAATGTTAGTTGTTTACTAATAAGTTGTTTTCTCTGTGGGAATAGATTTTGAATGCTAAGATAGAAGATGGTACTTTTCTTTGTGCTGTTGAGGGAAATACAATATGCCTTAAGTTCTTGAGCTATTGGGACTTTTTAAATGGAAGATTTATAATGGCTTGTGTCAATCTTGCACTGAGTGTGCTTTTTAGAAGACAAGGGGAATTGGATCTTAAAAGCTGTTCAGAACTGGGGCTTGTGTTGTGCAGGCATTGCTGTCAAGTCTGAGCCATGCAGGCTGCCTGGAGGAAGCCTGCTACAGATGGCAGGTGAGGCTGCCTTTTATTGGAATATGTACTCATTTATATCTTTTCAACAATAAATAACCTATGCTTGCATTTATAGCTGATAACTAGTCCTAGGATGCACCAGCACTGCAGCTAAATACTGTGTATGTTTACTTCCTTTGCAACGAGCCCATCTGGATCCATTAATAAATAAATAAATAAAACGCTCTGTACAGCAGTGTGAGCACTAGGATAGCTATTTCCTTCTGCTGGCATGTTTGGCACTGATCCACAGAACAAACACTGGCTGAAATACTTGAAGTACTTTCCCTGGAACATGTTTCCTGCTTAGAAAAAGATAATTTTAGGGAAGAATACATACTCATAAATAAAATTTCAAGAGAAACGTTGGAAATTTATTTGAAAGGTCAAAGGAAACTTTTGATGGCACTCTATAAAAGGCAACTCAAAACCACGCCAGAGTTCCTCGAGTCTTTAAACAACTTTTTAGAAATACCTTGCTCAGAGTGTTTTGTGAAAAGAGGTGCCAGGATCTGTTTCTCACCTTCTGACAGAGTAAAGCATGCAGCTCACTTGTTCAGGAGAGAGGAGTAAAACTCAGTAGTAATGGACCTGGGGCAGACCCATCTACCAAGGAGACGATGGGTGCTGTCATGGGTACATGAAGTAAAGGTCAACTCTTCTCTGAGAAAGTCTACCATAATCTTAAACATGCTAATTGGATGTGTGTTTCCCTTTGTCAGTATCCTCCTATCTTATATTTTTTAATGCTTTCAGTGTTGCTGAGTATAGGGCTGTTATCAGTCTGGCTCCTCCACAAGTGCCTGTAGAATCATGTTGGATCATCCAGAATTTCCAGACCACGTCTGTTTTGAGCCTCAGATGGTTGGGAAGAAGCTTCTTAACTTGC
This sequence comes from Numida meleagris, assembly GCF_002078875.1. Classification (NCBI taxonomy): domain Eukaryota; kingdom Metazoa; phylum Chordata; class Aves; order Galliformes; family Numididae; genus Numida; species Numida meleagris. Next base: position 2,507,595 of record NC_034412.1, read on the forward strand.
ATTAGCATTTCTGGGATTGAGTTCCTTTACCCCTACATGAATAAACATTGTGGCTTAAGTCTCACTCTAGATTGCCCTCCTGGGCAACTAGCTTGTATTATGCCCTGACTGTTCTGCCTCATCTTACTCAAACAGCAAAAAAAACATGCTGATCACATGAGTTGGTAGCAGTATGCTTGGGATCCTTTTATCCTTTTCTGTACAGCTTGGTATGGTAAATACACATTGAAAGGAAAGCTACTGGCCTCAGCAAAGCCAAGTTGACAAATGCGTATCACTGAAATGTGAGTGGAGAGAATATGGATGACTTCACTCAAATAAATTAGCCCAGACTGACGTACATGGTGAGTGAGCTGAATAAAACTGATCTCATTGAAGCAAATTAGAAATATGTTCCTCTTCAATGTATATAAGGAACAGATGGCATATCAGTGACGAGAAAGATTAAAAAAAAAGTAAGGTGGTGGAATTACATGAATGACCTCACTAAGGTTCATATAAAGGAGATAAGAGGTACTAAATCAATGGAGAGTTAGCAAGGTAAGGTCTACAAATGGGAAAGAGTAGTGTCATCAACAACTCGATGTGGACAGAAGGGATGTTGTGATTGAAAAACAACAGGAGTGTTATAGTAGTAAAGCTAAAAAAAAAATACAGAAACCCAAGTTGTAGTAGTAGTTTTAAAAGCTTCCTCCCTTCCTTTACTGTGTAAGTCATGCTTGAAGGAATAAATGCATAGTCTAAGTAGCAAAACAGTATAGAAAATAAATCCCTGCTAATAGCCATAGGTTCAGTGAGCGTTGCATATATCAAAACCTCAGACAGTATCTGCAGGCCCAGGAGCGTAGAACCTAATAGCAGAAATGCCATGCAGGTCATGCTGGTACTCACTAGCTCGGCTGCAGCTATAAATCATGGCTTCAGTAAAAAGGTGACAGGCAACAAGGAATGGAAACTGGCTGTAGCAGCTGTAGAAGTGGAAGGTTTTAATTGAACTAAAGGAATCATCTCTCATTCAAACATAATAGTCAATAGTTCTGGTGGAAAACCACGTTTTGGCTAGTATTTATGTTGTTATATTGGTCTCTTAAGGGAAATTGTGAGATAACTGGTTCTACAAAGGAATGGTAAAGGGGAATTGCTGTGGTTGGGAGCAGTCTGTTTGGCTCTGTGTGTTCTCTGATGCTGTAACTATCAGAAGGATTGTGTTTTATTTTGATTATATTTGAGGAAGCATTTATGTTATGAAAAGCTGCTACATTAACTTAATTTTCACAGCTGAGCATCTGTGACTGAACACCTCTAAGGACGGAGGTTTTGCCTAATAGCATTTGTATAAAAACCTCTTAAAATAATTTCCTTTAACTACCATTACTTCTGTGTTAAAGTAGAAGTAGAAACGTAGATCTGAAAAGTTGGTTATGCCAGCATTTGACATGGAAACTCCTGACAGCTCTGCCTTGCAGCTCTATGCAGAGCACAGGTTCATGGTAAACATCCGCATTCCTTGTCCCCACAGATCCATCCCCTACTCCTCGTGTCTCCTGGCCAAGGGCTATGGTCTTCCTATAGTAATCTCCAGGCATCTATTGTCTCAGCGTGGAAGAGGCAGACCTCGCCCTATTTAACATGATTAAAAACATTGCCTCTTGCTGCTGACCATTGTCTGATTCTCCTATTTCTTCATTGGGTGGGCAGTTTTGCAGCATCATGGAGGCTTCCTTCTCTCTGGGAGAAGGTGGAAATGGATGTTCTGTTGACAATACATGCCATATAACACATTGGACGCTGCCTTTAGTTTTGTGATCCCACTTGCTCTTCGAAGCATCTTTGGTACCTGCTGCAACAAATGCAGATGCTGCGCTGTTTAGATCACTGCCTTGTAGGATGAAATCAACAGGGAGGAGTGTTATGAGGGAAGAGTAAGCATTTTGGACGCTCAGGCTGATATTCCAGCAAGCAGAACAAATGCAATGTGTAAATAGACAGTGTATCTGGAGAAGCATGTCACCAAGATATCACACTTAGGAATAGGGATGCCTGGTGATTTGTGGTGGGGGAACAGTGTGAGTGAACACAGTGCGTACTCCAAACAACAAGTGAGACACGTGGTCTTTCTTCCTCCTTATTTCCTGGAGCACTCCTGGGAAACTGAAACGAAAATCTCAAGAGTCCTTTGGAGAAGTTTTATGTAATAATTGCAGCTCATGTTGTAATTCATTGGGTGCTGGTACACCTGACTTAGGTGAACACAGATGTGAAGTATTGGTGCTGCCAATAAGTTCAACAAATGACTGGAAGAGAACAAATCTTGAAAAAGAAAATAATTCTATTTCTTAAAAAAGAAGCAGAGATGGATTTTCAGCCTGTCCTGTGTCACCTCCCAGCTCCAGGTGTGCTCAGCACCTCCGGGGGGAATGCTGCTGTCCTCCTCCCCTCAGATCTCCCAGCCCTGCCTTCCCAGAGGGACACAGGAGAAGGAAGGGACGAGAAAGTTTTGAAGGGAAAGAATATCTAAAAGCACTGTGTAGCAGTGCAGATTAATGCATCCGACAGGAAGTTAATGATCTCCATATGGTAAAAAGCTATTTTAAAGTTGTTTTCCAAACTGAATATAGTCTTCTCTCAGCTGCACTATACAAAGGACACATTTAGGTCATCTGCAATCTCTTCTGTTTTAGCAAGTGCTGAGACAAACGTAATAGTGTAGAAAAAGGCCCTCAGTGTTGTAGACTGGCCATGTGCAGTGTAAATGTATATGCAGAGAAGACATTTCTATAACATGAATACGTATGAATTATCAGTCGCCAGTAGCTCAATTAAAATGAAATTTCATTTTCTTTTCCTTTTAAAAATGCAGCTGGTAGGAAAACTTACTGAAGCATGGAACAATTTAAGTTTCTGAGTTTCCTATATAGTGTGCCAGTTCCTCTGTTGCTATCTTCAGTGGAAACATTAGAAAAAATCTCAGTTACCGTGAGATAAATTGGTTGCAATGCATATTGAAGAAAAAGGATGTAAAACCATAACATTATATATAAGAACAGGTAGATAACTCTGTTTGCTGACTTTCCAGATTGCTTTCAGGGGCTTGGTGTGTTTATCCTCAGCTGCTGTGAAACCTATTACTTTTTGACTTTTTAGGTCACATTTTTTTTGTAGTATAGTTTTTAAAAAAAAAAAAAAGAAAACTGATCCAGTTTTCAGGTTAGCTGGAAATACATTATGAATGAAAAGAAGCACCAGTGAGGGATACTTATGAAGTTGCTCTTTTACAGAGGCCGTTGAGCACACGGGCGACTTGAGGAGCACCTGTGTTGGTGTGTCCCCATCCCCAGCATCCCTAGGCTGAGTGAGGGCTCCCAGCACTAACCACAAACAGAGTTAAACAGGTGCTTGCATTCAGGAAGGCTGGATTTCTACTCTTAGTTTTTTAGTCCCGTAGTTTCTACTCTTAGTTTCTTAGTCTACTCAGACTTTTACTAAGTCTGAGTATGTCAGCTTTATTATTTTATGTATGACTTTGTGTTTTGCTCTGGTATCCAGCTTTTCTGATTTGGTCAGGTAGGTTCAGGTGGCTCTTCTTGGTCTGCAAGTTGCCTGGAAAGGTGGGTGGGTGCTGGAGTAAAATATATTGGTCTGTAATGATGCTAACATGAGCAGAGCTGGAACGTGAAGGTGTGGAGGAGCTCTGTAGTAATTTCTCCTGATTTTTTCCATCATGGATGGAAGTCTTGAAGAGTCAGTGTAGAGTTGAGGAAAAGCAGTCTGAATTTTGCTGCAGTGGAGAAGTTGGCGGACATACCATGTTCCTTAGTCCTCACACCAGTATCTGTGTCAGCTGCTATGTATTGACTCGAGGGAGCTGGTGTTAGCCCCAGCCAGGGCAGGGAAATCACTGCTGCCAACACATCCTTCAAAGAGACACAGCTTTGCCCCCTGGTGGGTATCAGTGGGCTGCAAAACCATTGCAAGCATTCTAAGATACTTGAACATACAACAAACCCACCTCTTTCTCATAGCAGTAATTATTTTGATTCAACGAAGTGCAGAGATCACGTGCTGCAATGTTAAGTCACTTGAGACTGGGCAAACGAAGCAGGTAAATTGTATGCAAGAAAGCTCAAAAAAAGGAAGCTCTGTATTTGGATTTCTCTGCCTCAGCAATAGCAAATAGAAGCCATAAAATTATGCAGTTCTGACTCCAAATTGAATAAAATAGTTTACGTGCAGAGTATCTGCAGCTTCCTAATTGCTTCAGTTAAGCACTAAGATCCCTGCTGCTGACAAAGAAAAGGAGAAGACCAGCTCAGAATATTCCCAACCATGAGAATACTTTCAAATGACAGAGGGAAAATAAGCAGAGTTTCTAGATGCATTTCATTTAATAAGACCTTTATAAAATGTAAATCAAATCTATTTCACAATCATTTTTCAACAGTGAGTTGGTAACAGCCTTTTGAAGTTGTTGCATTGGATTGCTTCCAGTAAGCTAATGGTAAGTCAGAAAGCAAATTACTTCTTTGCGTACCCAACCTGATAGACTTCTTTTGCAACGGATTTTTCATTGGTAACTTTTTACTTTAACTAAGTTAGGAACAGCCTTCAATTATATTTTTAGCATCGGGCTACCAAGCTGTGCTAATTCTTTCCTGTCCGGAGTAAAACGACATTGTATTTCTGAGATTGCTGATTGTGTGTCCAAAATAATGGCAAAGTTCAAGGCCTATGTATAGAAAATACCTATTTTTTTTTTCCTTTTAAAGAAAAAAGCACAAGAAACAAAACTTAGAACAAACAAAATGACTTGCTAAGACTAAAATTGTCTGTTGGTGTGTTCCAGCAGGAACACTAACAAACCCGTTAATTAACCCTGTGGGTTTTTCTGGAAACCCATTTTCATGAGCTTACAGGTTTCCAAAGCATTCACCTCTTGGCTTGAGATTTTCACTGCTTGATCTGTAATCCAAAGTAAAGGAGTTTGGAGAAAAGATTCTTATCAGTAGTGGAGGAACAAGCAGCAAAATAACATTTTGTATGAAAGTTCTCCTGGATTTTTAATGTGTGTCTATCCATTCAAATGCCTGCTCCTGTGTCAGCACTACAGCACTGCTCTCTTAAGTGTAATCTTTGGACACTCAGCCCAAGTTCACCAGTGGTGACTAAAATGCTAAGCATCAATAAGAATAGTTAAATAAAAAGTATCGTATATTAAGGTTATTTTCGAAACTCAGTTGTGCTATTAATAATTGTGTTGCTGTTTTCTCATCCAAGAATCAAAAATCTTCCTTATGAATTATCTTATGAATGATAGCTGGCTCCTCCATTGGGTGGGCCTGCGCAGTATCTGCAATCTGATTGGGTGTCAGTCCACCTGAAAGAGTCAAAAAAAGCTTCCAACATTTCAACTCAACATTTTACCAGCCCAAATGACTCACCCATTTTTCCCCTACTCAAAAGGACGAGCAGAAGCACTTGGATGGAATGTTCGTTTTCCCTAAAGATGTGTATGTCTGGCTGGCTGAATTTTCTTGGATAGAAAGTGCATTGAAGAAGCCTTTGGCAGTAGAAGTCTCTGTTTAGGAAATAACAATTTTCTTGACAAAGATGGTCGCAATCAGATGACATGAGCAGGTTGCAGGAAATCATAGATGCAGTGGTACAGCAAGCATGTCCAGCTTGCAGGAGACCTGTGGCCTTTTCCATATTGGAATCTCTCTTGTAATTTGGTATTTGGTCATCCGCAAAGGGGTTTGGAAGGAGGGAGGAGGCAGATTTTGCTCACAAGGCTTGTCCCAGCAGAGGGACAAGAACAGTGTTGTCCATCTGCCTCCAAAACTCCACAGTATTTCTCAACCCAGGAAAAGACTGTTCGTTCTTTAGCAGAGCTGAACAGCTGAGTTTGAATGGGTTCATCAGTTTTCTGGATGTTGTCAGAAGCATTTGTTTTCCTTGCAATCTGTTCTCCTGAGATCACCCACTGCACAGTGAGTGGTTCATGATATTCTCATGACTCCATGAGTTGGCTTCCCTAGTTAGCCCTAAGAGTTGTTTCAGTTGGATTTCAGTTTTGTTTATTGCATGATCGTTTTGCCTCTTCTGTGTCAGAGGATGTATGGTCAGATATGTTAAGAACTGAGGAATGAAGTGTGGAGTAGACTTGTCTGAAATTTCTAATTCATTTTAGGAAGTTGGAGTTACCTACCTGTAATCTTCTGCAGGCAGGAAAGCAAATATGTCTGTGTCACCTCCTGTGCTGCACTGGCACAGACAATAAATGGCACTGCCTGGGTCATGTCTGTTATGAACATTCTGCTGATAATGCTGCTCATGACTTTGAATAATATGAATGTATCATGTCCTGGAAAAATGGGACTGGAAGATTAGGTAATCCATTATTCTACCCCAAAGCATCCCTCTTGGAAAGTGCTTTTCTTGCCTATAGGAATCGATTCTGGTATCCTTTCTTCTCTCAGCAATCTATTCCAATGTTAATGTACTTTTTTCTCTTCTTTATTTTCTTTTTTTTTTTGTCTTTTAAAAGATAAATACGTTGTACTGCATGTGGAACAGCTTATTCTTTCCATTTTGTCACTTGTTTCTTTCATTTTTGGAAACAGTTACGTTTCCATTCAGTCATCTCTTCTCAAGGTTCAGGAGCTCCTGTGTGCTCCATCCATCTCTATAGGCCACATTTTCCAGACTGTTTTGGTAGCTTTTCTCAGGGCTTTCTCCACCTACTCCACATCCCAAAAATGATGATGCCTAAAACAGAGCATGGTGCTCCTCAATAAGGGAGAAAACAACTTCGTCACTTGTTCCTCTGTGCTCTTCTTTGTTCTGCCTTCAGTTTACATTTTTGTAACGAAAAGCTGTAACAATCTGAAGTTAGTGAACCGGGGCTGAGGGGAGGAGCTCCTGTATTCATTCGGATGCCAGTAAATAATTAGAAAGGCAAAAAGCTATACACGGGAGTTCTGCAGTGTGTTTGTGTCAGTCTGGGCAGGGGAGCAGATGGATTGCTGCTATGTTTTCAAATAGGTTGAGTTCAAGGGAAACCTAATTAACAGCCAATTACAGTAGTTGAGACTGGTTGTAATGCTGTTTTAACAAAGATTGTATATATATATGTATCTGTTACTGTCCTCCACTAGAGGAGAGACAGAGGAGCTTGTGGGGACCATTTGATATACTTCACCATGAAATTAATATTGTTAAATATAATTTTAATATGTGCATGTTATCAGTGATGGTGAAACTGAGGGATCTACAGGAGATTGAGCAGTATATCACTTTTGCTGCTGTGGGCATTAACACTGCAGAAGCAACGTGGTTACTGCTATCCAGCAGTCTTCCAAAAGATTTGTTAGATTTCCTTAGGCTTATTAAGAAAAATAATTCAAGTGGATTTTTAAACTGGATTACTTTAAATGCATTTTAAATTGAAGATCACCAAACAATTAAAATTCAAGTGCTCTTAAATTCGCCGTAGAAATAACTTTGTTTACTCAGTTTAGCTTAACTCTGAATGTCTGAGAAGCCTCGTTGTTAATGCGGTTCGAAATACTCCAACTTAACTTCCTATTTTTAGTTAGTTTGGATTATCTTTCAGTTTTCCTAAGCTCAAAAAGCAGTGTTAAAACTATCTTATCTAGAGATGGAGCATCATATTGTTGTCCATTTCAATGGAATTGTACCACTTTACCACTGAGGATTTTGCCTTGCTAAAATCTAATTTCTTCCCTTTTACTGGATTTGTGACAAGACAAATATTTTTTTCTTGGGATCTCCACTATTCCTATACTGGTTTACAAAGTATTTCTAAGAAATGAATTACAGAATAGGGGCGGCTCTATTCCAATGAAGTTTTATTTACTGTGGAACAAGCCTTACCATTTCCAATCTAGATTCAAAACAGCTCTTTTTACTGGAGCACTGAACGTTAATTTATAGCTATGTCATTTATGTCAACCCCTGGAGTTGTATATAGAATATAAAATGAGGTAACATGATAATAAAGGCAGTAGAAAGAGTGAGGCTTTAATTGTTCATCTCAGTACATGTGTTCTCAATTGAGGTTCCTTGTGTGGGTGGGAAAGCGTTTGAATCAGAAATATTTTGGATCCAGTAATGATGCTACTGAATTTGGGAATGGTTTCTGTCAGCCTTCTGGAAACTATTGACATCATCCAGTAAAACAGCACTGCTGTTGTTCCCCATTAAGGATGTATGAGACATGTGTAGGTAAATAATTAGCTCTTGTCTATTAACTGCACTCATTTATAAGCCTGATCCATGATTTCTAAACCACTGTGCTGAAATTTATTTCCATTTATGCAAGTCAAAGATTGTTCAATTTTTCTTTTTTTTTTCTTCTTTTTGTTTTGTTTTGAAATATATCTACAAATTCTACTGCTTAGATTGTGAATTTATTTGGTTAGGTTCCAGCCTGGAGCAACTTTTTGCAGCCTAGTTACCATATAAATCCCTGAAAACAGAAGCTTAACTGAGTTGCTGATACTCTCTTAATTGAAGAAGCACTTATATATATTTTCTTTTCTGAGAAATTTTTATTTCATTTTTTTTACAGAGCTCAAATAATTTCCGTTTATGCTCTCCTTGTATGCCAACAATTTGCAAGAGGCTTTCTTAGAGCTTACATGTCAAGTCTGTATACAATTACTGTCATTTTAAGGACATAAATGGTGCAGCAGTTGCTCAGACAGCAATTAAACTGCTATTTAGGCTTTTTAAAACGTGCTTACACTTTTTCATAATTCCACTTAGCGATATATAAAATTACAACTGTAGGACTCCCAAGTGTTATTTTACGTGAAAGCTTGCTAACGTAGCCCTGGTGCAATGGACTGAGTTATCTGTTCCTGTCATCCCCCAACCCTGTGCAACCCTCTTCCCACTGAAGTGTCTATAGGCAATGCTCTCCCAGCCCTTTCTGGAAGGCTGATGGGAAACCACAACTCCGGCACTTGTCCCCCCAAACCATAGAGATCTCATCAGTATTTTGTTTTTTCTCCCGGTAAAATTTCTGTTTGCATGAATTACTTTGAAAGAAGTCTTGTATGGTGAGCGTGCCAGAGGAAAGCAATGCTTCCACATGCAACTGCATGGCTTCAGAAGCAAGAAAGTGTGTATTTGTAACCTAACAGTGCTCGAAATTCTGCAAACACTATGACAAAGGACAATTTCACGGCATTTGAAGCACTGAAATTGATTAATTTTATTTCATTTTTTTTCTAAATCTCCACGGTGGCTGATGATACTTGATCATTGCATGATGGCACATCGGGCACGCATTGGGTCGGTGGTGTGGTAGTAAGTCATCATGTGCTTGAGAAGAGATCGTTGTGCGTCAATGCGCAGGGTGTGGGATGCTCCTGCTGGTCCTGTGCTTGTTTGGAAGCAGGGCAGTTGCATCTCGAATGTCATTTATTAGGTTTTGTCATTGTCTTGACATTGCTGTCAAAATTGTTTATTTATCAAATACGCCTAAGGCAGAGCTGCTCTTTGGAAGCTAGAAAATCTTGATGTGCAAAGGTCTCCCAGGAACAGATTTCGAGCGAGGTAGGTATCTTGGGCTTGCTGGGCTCTGTGACAAAGTGTGATCTATAGGTATTATTTTATCCATTTATATTTCAGTATCTTTGGTCAAGGTGATGGAATTAGCTCAGAACTATCTGTAACAGCTCATCAGGGATCTAAAGACCTTTGAGTTTAAAGATTTTTCAGTTCATTAAGAAATCAAAGTAAGTAAAAGGTAACTACTAAATAATCACTGAATTCTGAGCACAATTTGCCATCGAATTAAGTCCACTATTCGGAAGAAAGGACGCTTAGACCTGAACTCATATATAATCATATTTGAGATATTTTTCCGTCCCACGGCAAACAACACATGTCCTGTTTTACCCATGTGATTTTCCCTCCTCTGAATATCAGCCTGATGGGCCAGGTAATCCCGTCAAGTCAGTCTTGCATGTGTAACTATGGCATGCTCTATGTACCCAGATAGTTATTTTGCAGATGCAAACATTACGAGCCCTTTTTTTTCCACCTGGCACATGGGTGTCATCAGGCATCATGAATTTGAGCGAAAACTGATTTCCTGTTTTTCATCATTTTATTGGAAATTTTCCTAAATTTCTTATAGACTAACAAGACTTCAATGACTTAAGGTAAATTCCACTTCTTAGATATTTACAGTTGCACTTCTCGTCTGAGTTACTGAGCTGCTGCTGCCTGAACAGCATTAAATGTCAGATAAAGTAAGTGCCAGTGTTTAATGGCATGAAATAAACTTAACTATGGCTCAAGAATTTCTTGCTATTAATATTCTGGTTATAAGAGATTGAATATAAATTCCCTTCTAAGTCTGATTCCTGCAATTACTTTAATTTTCCAAGACATTTACTGGTTAGCAGTGAGACACATTGAGCTGAAATAAATCAAGTTAATTTTTTTATATTTATTCGATTTTAATGGTTTTTGTGCTTCTCAATTTTTGTCTGTTTCTTGAAGTTATTAAAACAGTCAAATTATTTTTCCACAATGTGTAATATGCTCATGATAAGATTTGCAATGATCCTTTTGAAACAATTACTTAGACAGGTTCGTTTCTGAATGCATCCATTGCCAATCTCCTAAAGCATTTGTATGTTTGTTTTTACTGTGTTAGTCTTCATACCTGACAGCACACACCAACTCAGATGGGCTATTAATATTGATTGTTAATAAACATTAACAATAAGTTCCCAGGAAAATAACTTTTTGCTTCCTCATGTTTTACTCCCACATACTTGAAGCAGTACTTCATGCAATGTTTTGTTTACATATCAGAGGCGTAACAAAAGTAGTGAAGCTCATGGAATCAAGGCTGCCTTGAGGAAAGCTTTCTGCTGAGAGATTTGACTGAATGAGGGCAGCAGTTATCTGTGGGCTCAATCAGTTGGTTAGCCTCAAACCAAACCTCAAATCCCTGCCCTACTCTGGTTTTGTGCTGGTTGAGGGTGGGAGGCTCTAGGTTCTACACAACTTCATAGCTCTGATCTGGACATGAGCTGTTAGCAAGGTTGCACTCAGAGTACTGTGGTTCTGTAGGCACTGCCTCTGCACTGAATGCTGGCTATCCACCTGCTTCATAGAATCATAAATGTTGGAAAAGACAGATACCCTCAAGCCTAACTCCAACCCACCCCCACCATGCTCACTGCCCATGTGCCTCAGTGCCACATCTCCATGTTTCTGGAACACCTCTGGAGGTAAGGACTCCTCCACTCCCTGGACAGTCCATGCCAGTGCATCTCCACTCCTTTGGAGAAGAGAGTTTTCCTAATGTCCAACATGAACCTCTTCTGGAGCAACTTGAGGCCATTACCCTCCTCCTTACCCACCTTGCTGCCAGCTGAAATGGCTCTGACAGTGAGTGCAGTTGCACTCTGAGCATGATATTTGAACTCTGCAGCTTCAAGGTATTAGGAAGATGGTGTTGATACCTTTTGCAAGTTTTCTCATTTGACAGAATTTTAAGCTTAGAAAATAGATCTCTTCTATCTGGAGAGTGGTCCCCAGGTGTTATGGATGAGATTCCCTTGGCAGTCACACCGTGCTTCCCCATGGCCATGGGCTATCTGTCTGTGCCTCCTCACACAGGAGCATGGCTCCTTGCGGGTATTTCTGGCAAGCCTTCCTTTTTCCACCTGTTTGAACCCCACTGTGGCTGTGCTGTAGGTGTATAGGTGTTCCTGCAGTGCTGAGCAATGTGGAATGGAGCCCACATTGTGCTCACTTTGAGCAGCGCTGCTCCCATCTGCCCAGGAGCAAGCATTCCAGATAGCTTCTCTTTCGTCTGCCTTATCTGTCTGCCCCTGTGTAAAGGTATGTACTTCTTTGGGGATAATCCCTGTGTTTGTTTAAGGAAAATGCCTTGCAGTGTATCTGAGCATTTCGAGAGCAGCTTTACAACTTGTCTCCGTTTAACCCTAGGACCCAAATGTTTCAAGTTGTGGATTTTTCCGTGGTTGCCTCTGTTCCATGTCATGTTTCTTTGAAACTATAAAATCCTGTACAGGTTCCTTAGACTGAAATTCTCCAATTTCTGAAGTAACCTTATATATACGCAATGAGGGCAGCAAATACTCTGGTCTTTATCTCTGGATTATTCCACATGGATGCTCTGTGCTTTCCATGTGCACTGGAGCTCAGGAGCTTTGCTACTGAAAACTAGCATTGTCTTCTGTTGGCTATTGTTTGAGAAGCCAGGCACTTGTTATTGGGATATTTTAAACTTACTGCTGGATTATCCATGAAGCTGATGCCCCTTTTCTGCCACGGGAAACCTAACCCATATATTAATACTTGCTTTAAACTTGGGACAGTAGCTATAAATAAGACTAAGTAAACATAAGACAATGTACGGTAGATTAGCACTTATTCTGTAATTTTAAGTAAAGTGATAATCTTATTAAGCTTACTGGAAAAATCAAAGCAGTTGGGTTTTATTGACCCCAGTTTCTGTTCCTGTGGCTTGTTGTGGCTACGGAGCAGGTGCATCTTTCCTAGATTTGGTCCTTACCCTCCAAACCTTTACAAACTGCGTTGTGTGCACTGCTCTGGGATGTATCTGTATCTAATTTGATAAGTTACCTTGCTTAATTTCTAAATACTGCTTTGGAGGAGGCACAGGGTAGACACCTTCATTTAGTTTTTACCAGTCGTCTTGAATAATACCGGAATTTTCTTCTCATCCCTGTTAAGTTTTCACTTGAGTGCTGGGCATTTCATTCACCTGATGGACTTCACTTGTTATTGTGATTAGCTTGAGTTTTATGCAGCATACGTGGTTCTTTACGTTTCTTAATAGTTGCAACCCAAAGCTGAAGTGCATCAACCAACACCCTATAAAGCTGCAGGAAAATGCCTACTTACTGAATACTGAAAAATACTGAACTCTTCATTAGAGGGTTTGGGGTTTTTCTGAGTTAAGAAATATTTCTGAAGAGATCACTCTCAGTGAGACTGATATGATTGAATTATGTGCCAGATCTGTGTGGTTTTTTTGTTTTTCTCTCTGAGGGAAATCATACCAGACAGACATTGTGTCTGGAGGTTATGGATGTGTTACTATAAATAGTAGAGCTTCTCTGGGCTTTTTGGATTTTACAATGAAATCAATCTTGTGATAATTATTCTACTTCAAAGGAGCTGGAACGTTGACTGCTAGCCTTTTTTTTTTTTGTTATAATGAGAAACTTTATCAATAGTACAATAATTAGAGATTATGGAAACTGCTCAGCACCTGTCATAAATGTGTATGTACTTACAAGTGCAACAATGATTAAGCTCAACTTTGAGTTGTTCCTGCACTACTGCAGTTTTTCCCTAGGTCTGAGCTTCCCCCGTAGCACTACCACCAGGAATGTGGAAAAGTGCAGTTCATCAGGCACAGTCCTGGGAGAAAACCTATACTGACGTTGTGGTTTACTTTTGGGAAGAAGTGGAGGGAGAGAGACTTATTTTCCACATCCTTGACCCCATTTTACTAATATAGTTGCATCTGTAAATGCTCAGCTCTACTATGAGTATTGACTTAGTAAATGATGACAAAATTGTCATTTACTGAGACAATATTTAAAGTAGAGTTTTACTTACCTTAGTAAGTACAATTCTGTTTAAATGAAAAAGTTTCAGGAAGGTACTCTGTTCAGGTTCACCTATTTTGCTTTCTGATACCAAAATAATTGTTAAATTACTGAGAGCTTCTTGGGGAAACAAAGCAACCCCAGATCAGATTTTGATTGATACGCTCAATCACTTGGATTTTAGTTTGAATTTAAATTCCTTGCTTGACTTTGTCTCAGGATACTGGAACATTTGAATCCAAATCTTATAAAATTTTGTATTAATACGTTTTATCTAGTTAAGCTATAACTAGTAAGAGTGAAAAACTTAGAAGAGAAATTTTAAAAGGTGCTTGGAAGACAGAATATCAAAGAGAATGCCACTAATTTTAAATTATTTTTAATTCCCTGTCATTATCTAGAGTATTGTCTTCATTTTGGTTTGTGTCACCTTAAGAAAAACATGACAATAAAGCAAATTTCTATATTTGGGGAAATTAGGAAAGAATTTGTGTATCATGCACATAACATCTATGAAACTTTGATACTAAAATGAAGGTAATTTTGAGAACTCTAGTTAAGTTTTTCCACTGATAGTACGGGAAATATTTATTGTTTTTTCCTACATTGTTCTTGAGTGCAGTGAGAATATTTAACAGAAAACACAAGCAGAAAGAAGGGTGAGCTGTGTTGGTACTGTTGTGTAGCTGTAGTATAGTGCTGCTTCAAGGTCTTGATGGTATTTAGGTGTTAGGTATAGGCACGTAGTCCAGCATCTTGTCCACCTTCCTGAATGGAAACAAGATTTCCTAGATGCTTTTAAGCACTTCTGGTTTGAATTCTGCTTGAACCAGTTGGCAGATGCCATTTGTGTACCTGGTAGAATCAGTACGCCCTGGTTTTTTTTGCTGGAGAAAATATTATTCAAGTCCAACTCTTACATATAGACAAGATATGAAGAGATGCCAGAGAATATGATGTGTCACTAGCAGTTATTAAAAAACTGTTACTTGAAAATCCAAGATGTAGCCTTTTTTTTCTTAAAAACAGTGAGGAGTGAATTATTATTTTAGGTTTCATCTGGGTCATTTTCAAACATGAATAAAACATTTCCCTTGCACAAATCGTTCGTCTCTGTGAAACCTCATTGAAGGGTTGCTAAAATGACCGGCAGAGGTGAAGAAGTCTGTGCGGATCTCTGGGTGATGGAAAGCCTTTTTAGAAGCAGGGGTTGAAAGCAAAATGTGAGGAGAAATACAGCTACGGAGGAACAAAATGGAGTGCTTCTCTCAAATGGCAACCTGCCCAAATTAGTCAGGCTCTGAAGGCTTATTTTCAATACGATATGTTCACTTGGATTTTAAGAGTGTCCTCATGAGGGATTCCTGCTGTGTATGACATTAGTCATAGGCCAATCCCATTGTTACATGGAAATTGCTCTGCAAAAAGGTGATTTAAAGGCTACAGTAGTTGTTACTGTATTATACGTAAGGGTGTAGTGAACAGAGTCAAGTTATATTGTCTAGACACCATGCTTCAAAATTCATAGTGCATTAAATCATGTCACTCAGCAATGAATCAGACACGAGCCAAAGATGAAGATACATCTCTTACCACTGCCTTGTTTGTTCCTGCCCTCATCTGACCTGCTTACAATTAGTACGACTTAAGTCTTCTTTGGCCATGTGGAAAGAAATTGGCTGACGTCAATAACCAAAGTGGAGCAATTCTTTGGGATATCTGCTACAGATATTTCCAAGTGAGCAGTGACTCAGCACAAGGAGGAATAACTTGTAATTAGAAAATTTCATCTCTGGACACCTTGTTTGCTCTGCTGTATTTCTTTTTCTTTTTCTTTTTTTTACAAACCTCTTACCTTGGTAACTTGAGCTTAAAAACCCTTCCTTGTATTTCACCAATCTATAGTGAAGTTCTTAATGGCGGTTCCTGTTGGCTTTAATAATATTAGTGATTATATACGGATTTCCTTCTTTTCTAAGATTTGTATTATATTCCAGGACAAATGCTTATGGAGAATGTACAGAAAAGTACCTCCATTTGAATTTAGAGTAATCAGTATGACCTTACTGATTTTATTACTATCTTAGTTACAGATAAAAATCTCAAAGTAGGTCAAGCTCAGTTTTTGAAGGAGCCTCTCTCCTAGTTCTTTGAATACTTGCTCTTGTGGTTATCTTGATGTCAGTAAGGAGCTCAATAGTTCTCAGTAGCACTAATTGGAGTTAATGTGTGTACAAATGGAGTGGTACATTTTACTGCACAAATAATTCATACAGTCCACAAAATAAAATATTAATTTAATAGCAGGATGATTTTTCAAGTAGATTGATATTATTTCTGTGTATTATTTCATTTGGGCTTTAGAGGGATTAATTTACTCTGTGTGTCTGAATGACAAGGGAAATGATGATTGTGTTGAAATTACCTTAAGTGAATCCCAGAAATGCAGTTGTAGAATTAAACCGTCGCTGCTCCTTTTTATTTGTGGAAGATTTCCTTACCTTCAGCACAAGTGCTGTCCTTATAAAGACATTTATTCTCCAGCTTCAGACAGACAGAATTCAGCTTGATTTTTTTAGTTTTACGGGCTTGTCTTGCAACTATCACATGGTCTTGCAACTGATATCTAAATACCTGTTAAACAGAAGTGTGGGGCTAGGGAGAGACATTTTGGGCTTGCAAAAAAAAATCTCAGATTTCTGGCATGGAAAAAGTAATCTAGTGATGCTTGATAACTATTTCCATGACATACCTTTGTTGATCCTTAAAAGTAGCCAAGATGCTGGCAGAAGCCGGCAAATGTGTCATGAATTTCCATACAAATATCATGTGCCAGTGAAGCTGATGTATGCATGAGATGCAGGCCATTGTTGGATATTCTGTGATGTGTGACATAACAGGAGAGTGTTTAATGTCAAGGTGGCTCAGCTGGCAAAATCAGACTGGTTTTACAATACTAGGCTGAGGTCTTAATTCAAGTCCCTCATCCAAAAATCATATTTTTGACACTTCCATTATTTCTTATGTCACCTAGTACATTTTCCTTAATTGCTGTGTATATTGCAGTGTAAAACCTGTAAAACTGTAGTCCATAGCAGCCAATTAACACTACTTAGCAGCTGTTAAAAAAGATAATTGCCTGATGTTAACTTCGCCTAACATTATTTCTAATGCTAATTATACCCAATTTACTTTTCCTAAACTCACCCAGCTCCAGTTCTGCTTCCCTACCATGGACTGATAAAAGAAATATTTATATTCATGCCGGCTGTGTTCTGTGCAGATGTAGTCTGAGGATTTTCTGACTGTACCAGTAAATCAGAGCTGAATGTGCCTTGCTGAAGTATCATCGAGTTCATGACACGGATGCTTTCTGAATGTAGATGTAGTGGTGCGTGCTACCCGTTCCCCATGGATTTCAGCATAGGATTTAAATATGAGAAGAAACCAATGCGCAAAAACTTTCAGAGGTCATCATATATAATTCTCTTGTTAAGATGTTTTCCGGAAAATTCTTGTAATGGAGTGATTCTCGCCTCTTTGTGCACTTTATTCTGTAAACCCACAGTCTTGTTCACTCAACTCTTCTTGTCTTCACTAAGGTCATAATGCACAGAGCTTGTAAGATTACAGCTTTTATCATTTTTTAAATCCAGGCTCTTGAAGATTTCTGTGAGTTCCAGAAGATTTTTTTTTTTTAAGACATTTGACTTCTATTTGCTGTATTATTAACAGAAGCACAAACTTTGAGAATTAATGTAAATTGTTGCCTTCTTCAGCTCTGTGCAGGTTATATACTCAATACAGCGGTGTAAATTACCAGTTTGGAAAAGATCTGTTGAATGTTAGCATTTAACATGCAGTATCAAATTGAAATAATTGCCTTAAAGGAGAATGCCTAAAACAAATGATGGTCATTGCAAATAGAAATCATAGATTCAAACAAAAATAGACAGACAGTCCTTCCAGAATCATGGTAAATGAATGGCTGATAAATGGTTGATTTTTCTGGCAAGTAGGAATTTATTAACTTCTTTAGATTATGATGAAAGATATCTGAGAAAATAATTGGTCTCATCTTGTGAAAATAAGGGAGGCCATTAAAACTGCTGCACATAATTATCAAAGGAATGCTATTTTCTCTGTTTTCCATGACTTTTAGCCCTTTAGATGCCAAAACCCATTTGAATTTCAGCCAAAAGAGAATAATTCAGAGTACTGTACAGTTTATTTGCATGTGTGTAATGTGTGTATCCATGAATGCTTGCACACATGTGCACCCAGTTAACATGGAGTGTTGCATGTGGAACATTTATGGAGGGATGGACCTTTCCAGGCACCTGGAATTATTTGGAGTAGCAACGTCAATCATCTGCTATGAAACCACTGATTAACACAATCGTGCCTCATCTCGCTCATCATGGGCCTCACTGAGCCAGCAGTCCTGAGCCACTGGGGTCCCTGGTGTTGCAATGAGCTTGGGCACCAGACCAGAGGTCTCTTGGTGTGCAGTGCTGACATAAGATTTTGCTGGTGAAATTGCACTGATGAGAAGGGAGGTTGCCTTTCAACGTGATGCCTAGCAGATCTAACACATAGCCTTTGAACAGCTATGTTTAAAAGAGCTGAAGGAATTACTTCTTTGCGTTTGGACTGCAGAGCAGCACTGACTTAGGACACATGAAAATAAAACCTACTTTTTTGATGATGCTTTTGGTTTAAAGACTCTACTGGTCATTTCTCAAAGTGCAGTTGTGAGCTATCGACCAAAATAAGGCAGGGAGACAAATAAGGGGGACATTTCCTGAAGCTGTCCACAGGTATAGAGGAGAAAATGAATGAAACTTTTAAAGGCCAGAATGAGTTGTCACAGCAGCCCCTCTTCTCATGGGAGCATTAGCCACCTGATGTGTTGGAAGGCAGCGTGGAGGTACTTGGGTCCTGCCTGGACAGAGTGACCAGTCAGGGTGACAGGTCAACCCCCTAAGGTTCCATCCAGGCTGAAGTATTGCACAGTTCAGAGTGCATAAAGACACTGGGCAGATCAGCATTGACTTTGTTGGGAAAACTCCAGTGATTATGGCAAAGATGAAGAGGAAGCTTTTGACTCTGAATTGCGCCTCTTTTCAGGTATCTGAAGAGGAAAAATGCCTTCTGTTTTCCAGGATAGTGTTTTGGAATGTTGTATAATGCTAGCAGAAATGGTGATTGTGAAAATGAGCTGCACTGGGGCATTTTAGGTAACGATACTTGTTACACAAATAAAAAGGGCTTTGAGAAAAAAAATTAGCTATCCTGCTCATTCCAGTACCTGCTTTTTCTGTGTTATTTAATCGAAGGGTGATATCCATTGCGTAGCAAGAAAACTTCAATTACTGAATTTAACGTGACATCCAGAAGTCCAGTTGCCCCAAAGATTCTGCTCTACTGTGAAGGCTCTGCCTATCCTGCGTGCTTTCCAAAATGCCTGCAGCGACTCAATTTGTCACCGAAGCAAGCGGGCAGAAGGTTGAATTTGTTGACAGGTGCAGAGGAAAGAGCGGAGGTGACGGATGGTGGATGTCCTCACCTGAAAGAGCAGCCCCTGTGAGTAGGGCAGATCTTGTCAGCTGCTCAGGGATTACACTTGCAATTGCTGCAGTGTATGCTGGAGGTGATACATGCGTAGTCCTGACCTCTGGCAGTGTCACATGGAGGTAGGTCATGTGCCAAGAAGCAGGACATTTATCAGGCTCCCTCACCTAAGAAAAAGATGAGATAAGCAAATATGATATCCTAAAGTCATTTAATAATGTGTGTGACTGTAAGAATATTTTTTTCCAACACAGACAAATGGTTTAAAGCAAATACTGACTGTGGTCTGTGTTTATGCTGTCCACAACGCTTTCTTTTGTGATTTGCCCTTGAAATGCATCAGGAGAGGTTGGCTCACCACTTTCAGGTCTGTAACAGACTGCAGGAAGACATAAATTAAAGAATTCCAAGTATGTGATGCTACTGTGTGCTGTCAAGGACGGCTGCATGTAATTTCCATGTTGGTACAGCGTTGAAATTCCAAGGGATGGACACTAAAATTCCATTCAGTGCTACAAAACCCACTGGGGTGGCTCTGTGTTCTGATTGCTGCTATCAGTTTGCTGGAGTTACTTAAAACAGGGGAACTGATGAAAGGGAATCCTTTCAGAGCCTAGAAATACAATAAAGCCCATAGCTTTTCTGATTCATTGCAAAACAGTAACAGCAAGTATGAGCATTGCTGGTAAAAACACAAGAAGACATTTTAGGCTATGGCCTCATCTGTATCGCAATGTAACAGACAATGTATTAGTGAAACAAAATGAAACCAAAAAAACCCCACAAAATTTTCTAGTAAGTGAGAAGAAACCCTAAACAGCTGTGCCTGGCATAGTCTTCATCAAATGCTATGTTTCTGAAAATACTAGAAGATGAATACTGAACATGCTCTGCCCTTTGCCTTGACAGATGTCTTGTCTGGGATTAAATTAATTACTGAATGTCTTTTCTGTCTGACAGTTGGGAATTTTAGGCTTCAGAGGTAAATAGGTTGTGAAGCAATCCAGTAATAGGCTTATAAGGCTGAGAGGCAACAGAGCTGAAAAGCGAAAAATCAAGAGGCTGGACCATTAATACCTCCTTGAAAAGTTAATTCATGACAACAGGCTGGAATCTAAATAGCAGCTCAGCAGAGCCACCATGTTGTATCAGGTCAAAACTTAGCACTGTATGCTCTGATATGCAATATTTACAGAGTTGTATGTTTTGTGCGAAATATTTGCAATTAAATAAGTTGTTAATAGAAGCATGACACAATCTTCGCAGGCCTTCTGGAATTATCTTAAGAGAAGGGGCAACAGTCCTCTAAGAGCCCCACCAAAGTAGATTGTGACTGCCCATCGGAACTTGTCTGGTATGCCCTGAACTTTTTAAAACTAAGATGGGAGATTTAGGTTGGATATTAGGAGGAAGTTTTTCACTCAGAGGGTGGTGACGCACTGGAACATGTTGCCCAGGGGGGTTGTGGATGCCCCGTCCTTGGAGGTATTCAAGGCCAGACTGGACGTGGCTCTGGGCAGCCTGGTCTAGCAGTTGGCAACCCTGCACTCAGCAGGGGGGTTGAAACTCGATGATCTTTGAGGTCCTTTTCAACCCAGGCCATTCTATGATTCTAGGAACTTGGGGTGCCTGTCCTGTGTCTGAGCCAAGGCTGAGATGACCAAGGAGGGATGGAAGGGGGGGAGGAGTAACACTGAGAGTCTCCCAAACATCTTACAGAAACCTATAAAGTACTGGGACCCATCTGTGAAAGGGTCTGCTGGTAATGATTTTATCTTTTGTTTTCCCTGTTGTTTCTCTGTGTGATAATTTCATTTCCTGAGGGCTGGAATGCAGTTTTTTAATTAAAATCTTTCATTTAAGTGCATTGGTTGCTATGTATAGCTAATTATCAGGAGCTTGTATGCAGGTGTATATTGAGACATTTTTATGACAAAGTGTCTGGAAAATTGTAGGGCTGTTGCTAAAAAAAAAAAAAAAAATTATCAACAGCTGGGATAGAGTAATAATTATAGGATATTAAAAGTTTACTGCCTTTGAAGTATTTAGGTTTCTTTGTGTTGTTAAAGTATATACCTGTCCACGAGGATGTAAGGAGGGTGCCTGGAAGTTTGGCCATTGAATGGGTGCTGCTAAATGGCGTGGTGGTTTGAAATGAACCCAGTTTGGACAGACTTTCACTATAAATGCAGTGACATATGTGCCATTGAATTTTATTTCCCTGTGGGCCAAGTTAGACGCAGCAGAGAATTATTTTCTATGGAGGGTGCGTATCTCAGGCCGGCTGCCTTTCTATTCCCCACTTGCCAAGGTGTGGGCCTTTGCAGCATGCAAATCAACCGTAATGAAAAAACCTTCTGACAACATTGAAATGGCTGTGATCAGCTGTCAGATTGGCTGAAGCAGCAATGGATGGAGCCGTTCACATAAGTGGATTTATGGAGCCCTCTGCTCCAGGATGCTCCACTGGTTTTTGCAGGACTGAAGTGACGTGTTGACAAATAGTCCTGCTGCGTTGTCAGTTCCTAAATTGTTTCTTGGAGGACTGCAGGAATTTCATGGGGATTATCTAAGAATGGCAATTTGACCTCTGATTTGAGTATGGTAGGGAAGCAGGTAGGAAAAGGCTCTTGCAGGAAGTGCTGCCCTTAAAGGAAGAAGTAAAGAAATAGCTCATAAGTCATTTCCTGACAGACTCTAACTATGGCCTGGTAGTAAGTGGGAGACTGAGAGTCCAAAAGCTTTGAAAACAAAATTGTGCCAAATGGAACAAAGATTAATTTTATTTAGAGGTGTTTAGAGAAATAGATTAAAAAAAAAAACAACAAAAAACAGAAATATTGACATAGATTTGCTCCAAATCATCAGAACAGAATGACTTCAGAAATCTATAGAAGTCATTGTTCCTATTTTTTCTTAAATGTCAGTTGTCTCTTCTCAACCACCTTTCCTTTGGTATTAGAGGCATCACATGTTAATTAAAAGTTCACGATTCCTAATTGCCTGTTGAACTCGTAGTAGCTTTTTACCTAGAAATTAACACAGATGCCGTTCAGATTTGTTTTGCGGCAGAAAGTGGAAATCTTATTACAATTTTTTTTTCCGCTGCTCATTTCTTCCTTTACAGGCTTATGCGTCATTACACCTCTCTGTCCTGTGAGTACATACTGCCTGTTATCAGAACTCTTGTACTTTACACGGTGAACAAGAAAAGAGGAAGAACCCATAAAAATTCTTGTTTTGCGTTAAGACAATTTCGTTTTACACTCTACAGCCCTCGTATTATCCTTTTGAAGTAGTAATAAAAAAAAGTGGAGACTCTAGTTTTATTCCAGTTTAGACAGCATCTTATAAAGGTTTTATATAGTAGCTCCATTTTAACTTGACTGCCTTCCTGGGAAAATCCCTATAATTTTTATCATGTATACGGAAATCACAGATGATAATGCTGGAAAACAGCCTTAAAAAGAGGAGAGGAAGTCTGTGAATCTTGATTGATTCCTAATCGAGTAAGAGTGGACCAGGAGCTATTCCCACAATCACTTGTCTGCTTCTAAGTATCTTTTACAATTTCTTTTGAAGTTTCTATTGGAAAAAATTATAAAGGGAATATTTCTTTTATAAATATTTGAATCCTGTTGTGTTTTCTACATTAAAACAGCTCAGCAATGTGTATCAATTCTTTGTGTCTATGCTGCTGTGGCAGATGCATTTGATAGCTCGCTGTTGCCACAAGAGAAGTTATGCTGATGTTGGCATCTTATTTTCAAGCAATCCTGTGTTTTCAAGAAAATTTCCCAGTGATTCACAGGTTTTTATCAAGAAAGAGAGTACTTTCTCTTCTTGGCTTTGACTGAGTGCAAGTAATTTTTGTGAGCCTTAGAGGATCTACGTCTCCACTCTATGTCCAACTTCTTGCTGACATTCCACGTGTAATTCCACGCCTGCAAGGCAGCTCCTGGGGAGGTCAGATGTAACACAGAACATCGTGTTCTGTGAACTTTGTATCCTACAGATGAACAGATTGTTCTCATACAGTTCTGGTACATTGAGTGCAGCTTGAATTCAATTCTTCCTTATTGTTGGACCTAAAGCTGCCTGCTGAATGCAGACATAGGACCTCAGAGGTCTGCGTTTGTCCTGGCTGCCTTCTGATCCCCATGCACTAAGCCTGTAAGCAGACCTGGCAGGGCTTCCAGCAACCTGATGGATTTGGTGAAAGCAGTTGTTGAAATCTCATCTTGTCTATGCTGCCTGCTAACTTCTGTTAAGAACAACTGATATTCAGAGGTCAGGCTCTGAGATGCTTCTCTTTTTCTCTCCTTGTCTTCTCTGTGGTCTGCCCTGCCCCTCAGGCTGTTGTCTCTAATGTAGAGCGAAATTCTGCGTGTCCCCATAGAGCTGTACTCCTTGATTTCTTCCCTAAGGTGTTGCCAAACTCTTGTGTTTTCACCGAATAAAATCTTCAATGTCATGCAAACAGTGCAAATTCGGATGTGTTATGGAGAGGGGAATGAGTAACAGAGACAGAACAGCAGCTGCAGAGGTAGCAAAAAACCTGTAGCACCAGAGGATGGTTTGTGCAAAGCACTTTCTGCCTGATTTTCTTTGACAGTTTGTGATGGTCGTGATGAGAGCAGAAGATGAAGCTTCCCAAAATTATACACTTGTCTTCCTTCATTAGCAAACCCAAAGTGCATTTCTACACATATCCAGATTTTGATGCAGCTGAAACTGGTTTACTGAAATTAAAAAAATCCCTCCTAAAGCAGTCAGGAGATGCACTTCACTCTCTAACGTTTTCTGTTAATCAGTTCAGTAATCCCCTACTCAACACGTGCCTATTAAGGACCATCCTCATAAGGTGTCAAACATCTCTTTCCCTCTCTTTCACCACCCCGTCATAGCTCAAGAAAACTGAGCACAACTTGAAGCCACATATTTCATTTGGGAGCAAAAAGCATCCATAGGCAGATGTGTGCAAGTTACACGCGTCAGTTTGCAATACTGTCCTGCCTAAATCCTTTCATGGAATTTGCCTGAAACCATAATTCTGATCATCAAGCAACCCTTAGGGTTCTGTCTTCATGCCAGTTTGAGATCGAGGTGTGCACTGATGAGATTGAGATAGATTTTGTTGTGTTAGTTAGAATATCATGTGGACTGCGAGCCATTTTATTTCAGACTGGGCAAGTATCTCCAAGCCTGGTGAGATGCCTTTCACAGCATTTTGGGTTTCCTGCCGATGGCTTCCAGCCTGCCTTTCTTAGCCCCATGCATGATGTAGTCTCAACAGGTACTGGAGCACAGATAGAATGGCTGAAAGCTGTTGGTACACAGAAGGATGCACAGAATATGTAACCCAAGTGAGCAACGGTGCCTTTTAATTTTGTAGAATGAAGCATCTTTTCACTTCTGTCTCATGATTTCCTCCTTGATTTCTGCTGGCTGGTCCACTAGCTCAGTGAAAGGCAGCACATTGCTTCCTGGCTGAAGCCTGAAGCTCTGTGTCCAGCTGGGTAGCAGGTACTTGCATTCACACTGGCCAGCTGGGAGGCATATTCAATTTTGACCAGCTGGCTGCTGTCTCTTAAGAGCAAAGAAATAAGTCAAAGACCTATGTATTGGCAGCTGGAGGGCCTTGCAAGTGGATGAGAGACTGCTTGTGGAAAATGGACTTTTCGGACCTGTTTGGCGTGCCACTAAGAGTCTAACAAAAAGATGTTTTTGCAGGTAACAAATTTTGTTTTGAATTTTTTGTGTGTTGATATGGAATATGTTTTTACACTATTTTGACATTTTAACTGAGAGAGGAATCTATTTCCTTGTGTTGATATACAACAGGATTACACATACTCTGCTATTTTAAAAAGCATTAAGGAAATTACCGCTTTGTACTGATTGAAGTGCTGTTCTTATATAAGAACATCTCCATGTGTTGCAATATGATCAACACAGAGATCCTATTTTTCACTTTACCAGCTACATTAAATGTGAATAGCCAAGCTGTAGGTTTGTGGAGAGTGTTGCACCCACAAGGCAGAATATGTGAAATACACACTTAGAATTTGTTTTATTCTGCTCTAAGAACTGTTTCCATGTACAATTTAATAGAGACTTGTGCATTGGTCTGACAACCACATGCTTCAGTTCCCGTATTTATTAAAAATGAATTCAAAAAGATCTGTTGATTGCCAGTTGCATTTTCAGCGTTGTCATTCATTCCTTCTGCCAAAAACTTCAGGTATTTTATTGGGTTAGGTATTGACTCTTAATTTGAAACTGTACAAAACAAGGGATGAAAATACAGTTTGTTTTCGCTTTGTGTTTTTGTCTATGAGACAAAAATGAGAAGAATCAGTGTACCTGTTCGTAATTCAAGGGAACCGTTGTGGTTACAGATGCTGAGAGCAGTTAATTTAAATGCATGTAAGCATCTAGTACTGTTTGAGTTACCCAAAATATCCATGCTGGGCTGCATATCTCTTAGCACTTACAGAAGCCCTGCTGCCTTCTGGAGTGAGATATGGTCCCCAGGTGAGGTTGGCAAGGCACTAGGCACGTGTGCGTGGACAATGGAATAAAGTCTGTCCTATATCTCATTTGGTACTTTGGCAACGAACTCAACTTCTAAGGGTCTCACTTTATATTTTGTCACTTATCTCCCACTGCTTTTAATCTTCTCTGGATGATCGATACGATTCTTCAAAGAAGTAAGCAGGTTTAGAGAAACAGATCTATTAGTTTAATGAAATTACTGTGCAGTAGCACAGACTGTGTGTGCTGTTACTGTTGAATTCAGATCTGAAAAATATTGTCTTTTGTCATTGACTTCAAGAGAAATGAATTTATAGCTTCTGTGCAACCCCTTCCGACCCAAACACACACACACATGCAAAAACCACAAAACCTTGTTATCCACGTTGTTTTGTACCATTTCTTCTCCCACAATGCTTTTCCCATTTCTGTGTCCTTCTATACTTTTCCATCATTTTCATGTATGTCCTCCAGCATCTTGGCAGATGGATTATATCGTTCTGGAGGTAAATTTATGGTCCTATGTCATGTACAGAAAGTGCAAACAGCACTCAGTTTGCATGGACTAGGATTTCAAATGGTGCTGGGGGCAATTGGACACTCCCTATGTTCAAAGGCTCACCTTGATGGTGGGTATTTCCTGAAAAGTATAAAGTGTGTCATAACTAAGCGACCCTGGCATAGACGTTCTTTGTCCTGTCTGCTGTCTGATGGGAGAATGAAGAGTGCACTGTTGCAGCTGGGTGAAGAGCATGGACCTGCTCGTTGATGGTGCTGTGTTCATTTCCATGGCTGTGCATGCTGTGTGTTGCACTGCTGCTTTCAGGAGGCAGGAAACTGTGCTGATGTTGTGAGGATGCAAACAATCTCAGCCTTGAAACAGAACGGTCCGTGTGCAGATGGCACATTGAGTGTGCTTCTGACACAGTCTACAGAGCTACAGGTTTTGGAGTGGAAAGGAGGAAATTAAGAGAGAATTGAGCAATATGCTTTTTGAGGGCATAAAATAGTTGGAACGTGGATCAGACAGGTGTATTGTGCTGGTAAATCAGGCAGATAAATGTACAGTTCCCTGTATGTAAATTAGTGAGTGGTATCTTCTGTCAATTTCAAGCTTTTACTGGATAGCTAAGTCTATAAACCAGTTTTAATTTATAACACTTGTCAATTATTATAATAGAACTTTGTCTCTTGCATCTTCACCGATCAGTAGCAATTTATTATCCACTTAATTGCATAAAAAAATTCTCTTTAGTGTTGTGTTAACCTCTGAAGCAGACTCTTCCTTTTGATCCTGACGACATAAGCTGCAGTGGGGAATTTTCACTTTCTTCTCCTGCCTGGAAGCTGGACCATACCTAATGACTCACTTGTCTTTAATGAATCCTGCTTGAACAAAAGAGAATTCAACTCAGAGGACCATGCAAGGATGATTCACAATTCAAATTCAAAATTGTCAAGTCATTTAATGGTATCAAACTGAAATGCATTCATCTCTCTTTGGCTTAAAACACTTTTCTTGTGAATAATTGCATTCCTGCAGCTCTGCTCTTGTTTAACTACGCAACTGTCGAGGCAGAGGTCCCTAGGGGAAAACTTGCTGCCTAGCTCTGTGCTCTAGAATCTAATTTAAGGTTACGAAGGGCTTGCTAGAAGGTTCACAAGCAAGAGACAAAAAGCAAGGAGGTTTGAGTGAAGAAGAACCTAGAGGCAGGAACAGGGATGTTCTCCTCTTGGGAAATGGAGCCACGTGGGCAGAGGTCAGCTTGCAATCACTCCTGGAAGCTGAAGGATTGAGGAAAGCAGCAGGAGGTGCCTCAAAACTGAAATGGAAACGTTTCTGAAAATTCTGTCGTTATTTCTTTCCATAATCTCTCCCAAATTCTTCTCCTGGAATTTCTGCGCTGTGATTTATCTCTGGCACGGGGTTTGGATCTGCTGATTCTCCTCTCCTTAGGTAATGTTTTTATAGATTCCAGAATTCTAGTAGCAATCTCAGTATGAGACTAGAAATGCCAATTTCCTAAGGTGGAAACTGAACCCAACAGCTATGTGTGTGGAAACACCGCTGCAACTGTGGAGAGTTTTCTCATTTAGCAAAAGCTGGAACTGTGGGAAGGCTGGCTGTCTGCTAGCTCATAAATGCAGAAATATCAAACAAATAAAAGCTAGCCCTGGAGCAGTGGAGGATGTGGAAGTACGGCAGTGGGAGGGGTTGGGTGTTGGGGTAGTTGGGCAGTAGTGCAGACAGCCTGCTCCCATCGGTGCTGTTTCTCAACTTGTAAGATGGGAAATGACTCCCTGTGGAGTGGGAGGGAGATTTTGGTGCAAAGTGCGTTACTGTGAACAAATTAAGGTCAGCCAGTGCGACATCAACTTGCCAGCGTATCCCAATTCTGTAGTTTGCGTTACAGAAAAAATAAATGAGCAAAATGGAACATTTGAGTCTTCTACCTGCCTCTAACACTTTCAGTTGTCAGTTGATTCAGTGCAGGCAGAGATGGCTTGCTTCTGCCTCCAGGTACTCATAACTACCTTTCAACACACATTATCACAAAAAAAAGAACTTATTCATTCAGTTGATTGGTATGAAAAGATGTCTGTGGGTAAGGGCCTCCGGATTGAGACTGAGGGCTTTTGCCTCGACACAATTCGTTTTAAAGTTCTGCTCAAAGTGAACATTTACTTTAGAAATAGACACTGCGTACTTTTCTTTCATAACTATAGAAAGTATGCGTATATCTAATGAAATATGAAAGGTCCTATATCTTATTCATGAACGCTGAAAGTTGCTCAGCAGCAGTCTTCAAATACACCTCTGCAAGTATCTAACTCTACAATTTATGTGACAAGTAATGACACGCTAACATCTTTGAAAGTTAAGTATTTGTGTTAATTTTTAAAGAGAGACATTTCAAGTGACAGACTGAATGAATATTCTCCGGAAAGCCACCTCTCTTCTGTTGACGAAAGAGAAGTATGGAAGCTCTGTGAAATATTTAACTATATAACTTATAATTTAGTTCCTATGCTCTACCTCTTTAACTATATTGGACTCTGATGTCTGATGAAAGCAGATGTCACTCTTTGAACAGAATCTGTGGCATGCTGCAGAAGAGGCTGTCTGTAATAGCAGCTTGTGCTGTCTGTAGAGACTTTTGTTTGTTTTCTTTTCCTAATGCTTTTCCATTACTGAAAGGCACTTGGCCTGAAAGGAGCTGATTTTTTTTTTTCATACGTTCAAATTCATGAAATCACTAATAATGTGTTTGATGAAAATCAGGCCCACGAGGTGCCATGCCCATTCGTGGGTAGAAAAATATTCAGGAAAGAAACAAACAAGTGCAGTTAGGAAAACAGGAGGAACTTCATAGATCTGGACACCCACCTCAGTTTAAGCTTTGTGGTTCACTGTATGATGACTCTTTTGGGTGGCAAAGAAAAGTTCGAAATAGCAATTATGTTCTTAGTGGGGTCATTTGGGCTCCTGTCTCCTCTGGTTACCACTTTCTTCATGGTAGTTTGGAGAACACGCGTCTGACGAGGTTAGACTGATATAATTTGGAAATAAAAATAGCAGAAAATAAACACGTGGATGGAAGTCTTGATGTTCAGGCTTCTTTGCATTTTGAGAGATATTTCCTGATTCTCGTCTGTTAGAGGTTTTATATCATCCATTGCCTTGAGCCAAGTGAATTCATCAGCGCCCATCACTCACTACATGCAAGGGCTGAGCTCTCAGCGCGTACCAACTCATCGCAGCCTGGGGAATCTGCACACACCGCGTTGACTTCTACCACATTATTTCGTGTAGCTGTTGAATTATGCTGGTAACAAATCTAGTTTTCACAGTTACTGGTTAAACACAGGTCGTGATTTATATTTTACTACTACCATTATTGTTGGTCTTTGCAGCATGGTGGGGTTTTGTGTGGTGCCTAACAAGATAGGACATAAATATTTATGGGGTTTGTGCTCATTTCAGTCTCTGCTGGTATGTAGTGCAACGTGCTCTCTGCAGTGGGAATCCTCGCGGAAAAAAAAACAGAATTGGTGTTTTCAGGATTCTTCTTTTCAAATTTTAATCAAATTCAAACCATAAAGCAAGAATATTTTCTTTAAAACCAACTGATAAGAACTTAGGAAATTCTTTAGAAATAATTGCATGCGCTACTATTCTGATTGTTTCATACCTCTTATATTCCGGAGGGCTTATTCATACTGCAATATTTCAAGAAATGATAAAATGTCAGAGTAAGGAGATATAGCAAAAATTCAAACTCCTAGTTAATTTTTCTACATCTTTTTCAAGTCCCTGCTTGCAAACTGGCAGGTGCCACCCAGGGACAATTTCTGTAGCATCTCTTGTGTTCTCCTGATACCTGGCACAGGAAAAGCCATGGGAGAAAACACTCAGGACATGAAAACTCACACAGATTTTTGTAGAACAAAACAATGGGAACACATTGCTCTTGAAGATGTAACGGGGAATCTCATTTTCAAACTGACCTTTTATCTGCTTCAGTGCTTTAAGTGAGTTTGTTACCCTAATCTGATTTATGTGCTCTTCAGTAGCCATAAGCTTGATTCTGAGCAACGTGTGATCTGGCTGTTTAAACACTAAGGCGATGTCAAATAATTTTCTGCTTTAATTTAAAAATATAGGTTTTTAATCTGAAGCCTTGTGTTAAGTGATAAACACCAAATGCATCAACATCACTCAAAAGATGGGCACGCATGTTTCAATAATTTATGTTTTATATAATACCTTTGTATGAAAAGTTGATTGAAGGGTGACACTGTATAAAATTTGCCTGAATCTCTACTTTGTCTTTCCCTTCTGGCCAGCAGTTTTCATTACTTGACACATTAGGCTGTTCTACCCAATTTCACATTTGACTTCACTGTTAGTCTTTTCTAAAATATTAGAATCAAATCAATATTTTAAGTCATCCAAAGAGACAGTCATCCATCTGTTATAGACCACAACGAATCAAAGTGATAGGATTTGTGCAGCAGTTCTTGATAAAATAAAAATAAATTTTGGTATTTTCCAAGTCGATGAAGTAGTGTCCCTTCATACCTCTTTCTTTATAAGAAGTCTGTATTCCTGCATCCATAAATACAGTTGTTGTGTTTGAATGCAGGCCACTTTTCTTAAAGAAAGACTAACTAAAATGTGAACGCACCATGATGCTTGGTCTCCTGAGGACACAGCGCTGTTAAGTTTATTAATGCCTGCCTTTAACAGAGTCTTACATGAAGGTTTCCTTACCTGATGGGCTTTCTCAGGACATTCCCACCAAGTTAGACTTGGTACAAGACACAGCAAGAGGTGAAAAGATTCACCTATTTAGTAGCCTAATTACTAAACATTCTACATCCAACTGCATGATATTTATATTCCGTTGTTTTTTTTTAATATTTATTGTGAACATATAACTTTTTTTGTAAGAAGGCTGCTACTAATAATAAGAAGATGGTAGATTGGAGGAGGTATTCAGGATCCATTTAAGTTGGTAATCCACTAGTGTTTTCCTTCTAATAATAATTATAAACTAATAATGATTTTCTTTTGTATAACTAATCTTGTAACTAATATCAATCTCTACACCTATTGAGTTACTAGAGTCCAAAAGAACATAATTTGTTACTAACAGATGAGCTGTCTATAGCTTTGTTTTACATTGTAAAGAAGCTACTCAATGCTGGGTTGGATTTCAATAAAGTATGAAGCTACAATTGTCTGTGAGTAGCTGATATATCAATTTAAATATATTTGGCCATTAATTAAGACTCCTTTTTTGCATGCAAATAGGTTTCTCTCCAGGGGATTAATTGCAGAATAAATTTCAAGCTAATCTATCTTTGCTGTCCATAGTAATATTAAGCTATAAAACTCACTTTCAAAATGAAGCTGCTCACCATTTAATGGATGGCTATTGAAATATTTTTTCGAACAGTTTGCATTGTGAATTTTAAATAAACAAAACCTAGAACAGACAGCAACGTTCTTTCAAGTATACTAATGCAATGACAACTTGTTGATGGGTTTGCATGTCAATTTGAGAGAAGAACAACTGATGGATTCAAAGGCTGTGTGCTCTTGAACTGCTGTACTGAAATTTGGACTTATATGTTCTGCACCTTTGATTTTGCAAACCCTGATTAATGCACCTACATTTAGTAATGTCAGTTAACAAGCAGTTTTGTTGAGACTTAAAGAAAAAAGTTGGATGACCCATAGTAAAAGTTAAACGTGGAATGTCTTGAATGTCCCATACTGATGACTGAAACTCCTTAGCCTTGACAACATGTATGCTCTGTGAGGGGGAAAAAAACAACAACCAAAACTAATGATGGACCAGGGAGAGTATATATTTTTTATCTATTTGATTATATAAGACATTAAGGCCTGGGGCTAAGAGCCCCACATTGCTAATGGTGGCTAATGCTATGTGTCTGGAGATGACACAACTGGAGAAGATGGTGGAGGTGCCCACTGATGTGAGCTCTCCCAAAGCAAAGCCTGGGAACTCCCTGGCATCAGCAGCTATTGCTGTGTTCAACGCTGAGCGCATCCAAATGACAAGGACAGTGCTGAAGAAGTGTTTCCTCTGGATAGAAGCAAAAGTGCAGAAATTAGTGTAATTACAGTCCCTTTTGTAGATATCATGTTTTAGATGTCACTGATCTTGTTTTTGGAAACCTTTATTTTTGCTTTTGATCTATTTTTTTTCTATAAGCATTGACCTTTTTGGCAAATTTATTAAGTGGGATCACTTTTCATCCCATCCTACTTTCTAAGTCTATTTTACCTGCATTTTCATCACCAGGAGAGGTGAAGTAGTGGTGATCTGAATCACACTTTCTTTATTTTCCACTTCACTGTGCTCTGGCATGTTTTCTCTGTAAGTTCAGTTACTGTTGTTGCAGCTCCTGTTTCTGCTATTTCCGAGGGAGAATTTATCATTGCTGATCTCATTTAGTCTGTGCAACAGCACAAAATCTGCTCTTGCGTTTTCACCTGAATAGCTTTCCAAACTCCAGTAAGGCCATGTCCTGGGCCTCTGTCATAACCAATTCTAGGCCAACATGAGTAATGAAAAGATTTGTAGGTAAATGCTTTGCTAAAACGAACTGCAGTGCAGCCCATGGCAGTTCAGGGCATGCAGGCTTTTATGACAAGCGTCTTTCATGTGGTTGCTGGTGCAGCTGCTGTTTTTCACAATTGGTGCTATTTATTAATATAAGAAAGTAAACGCTAGATGTACATTATGCTTGGTTTGCTTTAGCTTTGTTGGATGCCACTGTGAATTTGAAAGCCTCGTGGATAAGAAGCATAGAAAGGCATTGTTTCAGGAGTGAAACTGTTTGGGATTTGTTTCTCCTTCCTTTAGGGTAGTCCTCTCAGTCATCTGCTCACAAGCAAAAGCGCAGTAAAGATCCTGCATTTATTTGTGCTGGGGGGCAAAGCTATTTCAAGCCTTGTCCGCAGTAAAAATGAAGGGGCCAGC
Organism: Numida meleagris; assembly: GCF_002078875.1. Lineage (NCBI taxonomy): Eukaryota > Metazoa > Chordata > Aves > Galliformes > Numididae > Numida > Numida meleagris. Next base: position 2,540,878 of record NC_034412.1, read on the forward strand.
ATCTGCTCTGTGCTCACCTCGGGACAATGTGTTCTGAGCACCTCAAGGTACAAGCGAAAGAAAACAGAAAATAAAATCTGCACCTTTCTGGCCTTGAAGACAGGCACATAGACCATCAGGTCTTACCACAGCTGGCAATAAACCTGGGCCTTATGTTGTTTATCAAGAGAAGTTTAAACGATGAGAGAACAGAGCAGAGGATAATGCCCTGGTCAGAGAAAAACAGATTTTAAGGGGTGTTTTGGCATATTCTAACCTCAGGAGAACGTACAGGAGCATCTGAAGTGTGGCTTAACATTGCGTTTGTGCTGTGAAATAGAATCTGGTGCTATCACAAGTATGGATGCATCTGATCAAATATATATATATATGCCTGTAGGGGATACGAACAGAGATCACAGTTTGGCTGCTGGTCACTGGTGTAAAGCAGAGTGAAAGCTCATTTCTGGCTTGGCAGACGCAGGAGGAATATGCAACTGCGATACAGCATTGAAGTGAATGTGACAGCCTTCTGAAATCTCTTGATCAGCTCCTGAGTTTATGGCTACTGAACGGGCTTGAAAAATGTATACCTGCAGCCTCTGCAAAAAGACTTTTTCATCCAGTTTTCAAACAGTGAAATGTTAAGGCAGTGTGAGAAGAGGGCGAGAAACATGTCTGTTAGAAGTGTGGCTTTTGTCTCCCCTTTATGACACTCAAGCACACGTTTTCCTTCAGCAGTTTCAAAAATTTATTTTCTCTTCTCCTTTCATGTAAATGTCCGGCCAGATCTGGTTAGTAAATATACATAAAGTAAAAATTAAACATTAAAGTTATAAACCAGTAGTGGACATGCCTGAGAAAGAACATGAACTGCTGTCAGACATTGGCTACTCTCTTGGGAACTACTGTCTCGGTATGATTTAATATGAAGTTCTGTTTGTGTTTTAGATAAACATATTCATTATTCTGTCTCCACAACTGTGAAAACTATATCCTAGTTCATAACTGGATTGTTTAAATAAGGCTAATGAGTTAATGGAAAGTGCCACTTTTAAGCACAATCCTTTCTATTACGTATTACAGCAAAAATTCTGACAAAATAAATTGTATATGAGAGGTTTGGCTGCTTTATATGTCTTGAATACATTTTTGTATTGAGAGAGATTGTTTCCTCTCTGGATGACAGCCTTCTAGAAGAAATGAATTAGACGGGTGCAGACAGATCGTTGCTTGTAGAATAAATTTGCATTTATAGCGCTTTAATTTACAAGTTTCATATTAAGTTATGAAATTTAGATGTTCCACGCACAAGATAGACTACGTGTCATAAATGTTTCGGTGTATCTTTTTGTATTATGCTATTTGTACTGTGACATAAGAAAAAGCCCCGGTTTGATGTAATGCCACCATTTTGTACTTAATGGCTGCATATCTGCATTCGAATCACAAAAGTATTGCTTGTCTTTTATGGCCTGCTTCTAATAAAGAAAACTGACAGAAAAGTTGCTGGATATCCAAATACCCAAATAGCTAGGAAACGTGTGCATGGAACCACCACTGATGGCAACTTAAACAAATTAATGAAGTCTTGATTGTAATTGGTGCAGTTTCATAAGAATAGCCACGTTTGAATTTGTCCTTGATGTTCAAGGTCAATGCTGGCCAAAAGAGAGGTTTTTGGTAAAGATCTAGACATGACTAGAAAGAAAAAACGCGATCTTATTCTCACTGCCTTGAAAGCAGTGAAATAAAAATAATTTCCTGTTTCAGGCACAGTGAGAGACCCTGATGAGTTCTTGCATCCCCAGAATCTCAGAATGGGAATCATAACACTAAAATAGCAAACACACTTGGCAATCGTTTTTTCCTGACTTTTTGTTGTTGTTGTTGCTATTCTCTGCATATCTATATTTAATCAATTTTAAAAAAAGAAAAGCCTCTTTGATTTTCCACTTTGCATCAGAACAACCACTGTCATTAATGATGTATCAGAAGGTGGCAAGATTTTCCTTACAGTTTTTAAACTTGGAGAATAATGGATTTTTCATGAAACAATACCAAAAAAGCGACTGGAAAGAAAGAATTAAAAATAAAAGGAAAAAAAAAAAAGATGAGAGAGAACTTCCCCTGTGAATTTATGTCCTTTTTATTTATCTGGAAGAAAACAGAGTTCTTGTGACAGGAGTGAAAAGGACTTTGAGTGACTCCTGAGTTAACCTCAGGATATTATGAGTTTTCCAGTGGCAGTTATATGGGATGGAACAGGAGAACTTGTTGACTGCTCAAAATAATCTTCTGCCTTTTCTTTTAATGCTTGCTGGTCTTTACTATATGTTCGCTTTGCAGTTTTTATCAATACGTGCAAGATTCAATTACTCCCTGGAAGAAATTATACTGTAATATTTTGGGGCTTGAGAATCCCGGAGATACTCATGCAACAAGTAATTGAACAAGGCACTTGTAGGATTCAACAAAGCATCTGTGCAGACTATGAACCTAACTGCTACAGTTTAATGTCCTTAGATACTCAGCTGATCAGTAGTAATGTTTCTTTCAACCTTCCCTAAACACACATATAACTGATAGGTTCCAGGCTATTTACTCCTGTAAGGAATTTGTTGCTTTGTAATTTTAAACTTGCTTCTTAGCCTCCTACATGATGAAATTCAGCACTGCCTTTTTGATTCTGCATTAATTGGTATGTGTTGGCTCGTCTTGGGGCAGACCACAGTGCAAGAATGTTTTCTGGATACAAATATCATTTCCCACCTCCTTCATTTACTTTTAGTGGCAGGAACCCAGGCTGTGTGTGGTTATCAGCGTGTGCTGAGAAAGCCCCCTACCTTTCTGCCCTTTCTCAATACTTTTCAAAAGAATCATTTCATTATAATAAGGGGAATGACATTTCCACCAGCCTTTCCAAACAGATGCCCTGCAGGGAACCTCAGGGCATCTGATCTTGGGCTCATCAATTTGTGCTTTCTTTCGCCTCCTCTTTGACTACTTGCTCCTCATTTGGTTGGACTCCAGTAGTGTCTTGGACCATGTCATATTTCTGTGACAGCTATGTTGCTGTTGTCTTTCAACTCATTGACCAAAGAGCCGTACAAGCCATAAATGAACTAGTGCTCTTGTATCATTTGTAACTATATATTTTCTAGTAGTGTCTTGTACATTGATTAGCATGATTTGATTTAGGAATTAAAGCATCTGGATTCATCATAACTTGCATGTTAAAAATATCAGATCTGACCTGCGTCTGAATTCTGACATTTGGCAAATTAAATCTCTGAACCCACAAAGGGAAAGCTGCTGATGTTTTTTAGCTCTCTCTCTTCCATCATGACAGCTTTACCAAACATCTGACTTGCTAATCAGGGAAAATAATTTTATTTTATTGACTGAATCTTCTTTACAGCTTCTCTAGTCCTTCCACGTAAAATTCATATCTTGCACTGATGCTTTTTGAGTACTGAGTAAAAACTACAACAGACAAACTTGGTGCAATTTAGGATTTATAGGCCTTTGCATGCGTAAATTGTCTTCAGTTGGTGTATGGTAAGAACCAAAGAGTTGTTGAATATTGTCCTCATCTCTGAAGTACTGCTACTGTACTTAAGTACTCATGCTGATGCTGCTGATTGAATTTGGAGAGAATGAAACTGCTTTGTACTACATCCAGTTTCCTTCAAAGAATCAGAACTTTGAAGAGAACTAGTTTATTATTCTTTCCTAGGTTTGATTAATTGCTTGAAATCTTCTTCCCTTCTTCTACCCATATGTTAGGCGTTTCTTGTTGCCTTCCAGTGATCCAGATTATTCAGGCATAAGAATTAAATGGCATTATGGTTCAGCTACAAGATTTTTACATTATCCAAAATACAAAAAACAGATTTATAGCAGTTTATTTAAAGCCAAAGATTGTAAATTGTATTGACGTGTTACATGTAGGGAAATCTTTTTTCACTACTGTCCATTTGTGTAATGTAAACCGATTCTTTTCCTCACCTCTCATGAGAGCATGTTCCATTCAGGGAAATACATTAAAGCTTAAATTATTCAGTGTACTTTGCTTTTAATGTTCTGAAATCAAATTCAAATATAGCAAATAAATCCCTTCTTATGTATTAAGAATGAAATAAATACAAGTATTTGCCAACAGAAATTATGCAGTCTAGATTTTTGTTTGGTTAGTTTTTACTTTTCGAAGTGAAGTGGGATTTTCAATGGACTTTTTTTTTTTTTTTTAACTGCGTCATATCTTAGTTTAAGCCTGAGTTCAGAAAGTTTTGTTACTGAAAGAGCAGTAAGGAGTAAGTTCTCTTTCTCCTATCCTTTTGCATTGGTAAAAAGGACTTGATGATGGAAGACTAATATAAGTTTTGTGGCATATCTATTACTGTGGACTCAACAACAGTGTTCAAAATAATAGAAAAAAATCAAAGGAAGCTATTTGACATAGTATAGTTATTTCTTTGAATAAAAAGCTCACTGTATGGTAAAGACTTCTGTTTTCTTTACATAAAAACTCATTTACAATTTGGACTCTCTGTGAAAATGTAAAACTGATCTTCCTATGCTGATTAACTGCATACGAGTAATCAAGCCTCCGTTTTTGTATTACCCAGTTGGTGTCTGAGTTCACCACAAGAATTGTGTTATTGTAAATTGAAGGCTACTTGCAAGAAAATACAAACAATTCCTGACTTGGGGAAAGTATTTTGAGTGAAGATTATGGTTATTTGCTACTGCTTGTAGAGCTATGATAACAATTTGAGGTCCAATCCAGCTAGACAATTCACAACACGTTGTCCATGCTGATGTATTTCCTTCCCCTGCAGCTTTTAACTTGCAGTATGATCAAAACTATAAACTTTCCATGGGCTGAATCAAGTAGAAGATACACCACAAGCTAGAATTCTTCTTAGTAGTATCCCATCTGTTGTGGCTTTTTCAGCTAATATTGACTGGTTTATGAGAGAATGGGAGAGCACTTGCTCTCACCTGCTAAGAAGGATAATGGCCAAAGGGCATCTTGAGGAGTGACACCTGGCTTGCTGGAATGGCTTGAGATGCTTGGGCTGTGGGTTGGACCTCAGAGACGTTTGTCTTCTGCTCTAGGTTTAGAGGGATTTCCATAGGAAGTTCTGGCCTTCATGGGAACAGCTCAGAGATAAATAATCTGCATTTCTCTTGCAGATTTACGAGCAGAGGATATTTGAGTCTATCTCTGTGCTGGCAAAGCCTCAAAGGGAAGCCATGGCATGGGAAGTGGGGGTTATTCACATATTGCCTGTAATAAGCCTTTCCAAGCAGACAACTTTAGCAGAGAACTTTGGGAATTTTCACTGCAGGTGTGTTTATTTCCCAAACAGAAGTACTAGGACTTCTGAAATGAAGGTGCTGGAAACGAGAGCCTTCTGTGTATTGCAGCCATGTTCCATAATTTGCTGTAACAGCTGTCAGTTCCTTTTTTGCTTTGTTTTTCTTCATTTCCATTTACTTTCATCTACGTGACACTTGTTGCCCTTGACTTTCAAAAATCAGTGTTTTCCTGTCTAGATTTGACTTACTGTGCAGAGAAGAGGTGACACTACTGACTCATGTGGTGCCTCCGTTAAATAGATTGTTTGATGTATTTACTTTCATTTACTTGAGCCTCTTACTGTCAGTTTTTTTATCCTTCTCTGACCTTCTACGAGTGTATGCATGGTTTCAAAGCTAATAATGTCTGCTAAAACAGGCAGCTGTTCGAAATCATATGCTATGCTACAAATCACTCTAGTGCAGGTTTGAATTCAGCTGGAAAATTGAGGAAACACTGTTAACTTTACACCACCTATTAACTGGTTTCCTATAAGAATAATGAATACGTTGATTTTGTAGGACTGGGTAGTGGTCACCTTGAAAAAGCAACTCGAGGACAGAAAGATGCATAAAATCCATAGTGATAGCAACAGGAGTCTCTCTCTCGTTTTATTTCTTAAAACCTATAGGAAGCATCGCATCAAAATACTTAAATTAAGGATTGTCAGGGAGAGCCATCTACTGCAGTCACACGGGAGCTGTAAAAATGTACATGATGATTTTGAGAAGAAATGCATCGGATTTTAAAACTTTGCAAATCTAAACTGCCTGGTGATCAAGATTGTGTTCTTACAAGCTGACTTCATACTTAATTCAGTTTATCAAACGGAGAGAGACAAAAAATTACTTTTAAGAAATCTCTCGTCACATGCACGAGGATGTATAAAATATGTAAATGCAAACTGTCTTTATAATCAAGTCTTTGCCCTGTGCTGGGATATGGAACTCTGGAAAAGGTATTCCCCTCTGACTTTCCTGTGATGTGCGAGCATGAAAAACAAAATTATCTCGTAGGATATCACTTTGAAGATGCAAGAACTCTTTTCTTCATGGTGATCCATGCTTGGAGATGTATGGATGGATAATTGAAGTGGAGGAAGGGAGCTCTGTCTGCTGCAGTCCGTGCAGAGTGATGGAGATTTCATTCTGCTTTGCAGTTCATTTAAAAGTCCTTGGTAGCTTCCTCCGGTCTGTGATTTCTATAATTAGTGTTTATTATGTTTATGAATATTTATGCACTGTATAAAATCTGATAAGGAGATGCAAAGTGTTAAGAAATAATTCAAGGTTGAGTTGATATAAGGCAAGCAGAGGGAATGTTTTCCTTGATAAATTCAGTTTGAATTTGCCATTGATCAGAAGTTTAAACTGTTACGGTGATTAGTGTGCTTCTGGTTCCTTTTTATTATAAAATCCATGGAAATAGATAAGTAAAGTAGTGCTGGCAAATTAAAACAATCACAGCTCTCATTGTGGTCACTAAATCTGGAGCAGAAGATCACCTGGGACTGCAGCCAGCTTTCTATAGCCACCTTTTCTTTAACACAGTTTATTCTTTTTTTCTTCTTTACTCCCTGTATTGCAGCTCACACAAGTGAGAGAAATGATCTGCTGTTTTTCCTTGCTTTGACTTAGAATTTTGTTTTAAGAAAAATGTTGCAGGAAGTTTCATGTCTCTTCCTGGATCTGGGGTAAGAACTCATTGTGTTTTGCAGCAGCGTAAATCCAGAAAAAAGTCACGGATTTTCATTCAGTTGTGTTACTTTACAGTGCTGCAGAGAAGTCTGGCACTTTCTCTCAATTGTTGGTAGCATCAGAGTCATTAGAAGAAAAATAGCAGCAGGAAATCAGACGTAGAAATGGAGAGTTTGGGGTTAGAATAGCAAGACCCTGGTAGTATGTAATGCAACAATAGTTAACTTCGGTCTGAAGTAAGGAATTAAATGAGATGAATATGTTGGGATTAGTTCTGTGTTAACAAATGTTGTGGTGTCACCCGAGAATGTGATTCTTAAAGGATTTGTAGCCGTATCCAGAGAGTAATACCCTTCAGCAAGGATGGGGAAAATGTCTCAGACTTTCTTCTTTCTTGTGGGAAGAAATGCATTTCTTGCAGAATGTACTACTTCCCCTTTACCGCTGGTGTTAAATCCACTGTATATTCAGTCTATGATTCTGCACTTATTTTCTTTTTCATGCAAAGCCTACTTGCGAGAGCACCTTTCTGAAGGAAAGGGAACTTAATCCAGTTACAATTTCACTTCCTGTAGATGTTCTTTTTTCTGGCTCTGGATTTAATGGTGTTTTTCTTTGCTTTATATTTATTTATTTATGCGAAGCTCCCAGCTTTTTTCTCTGTCAAATAGGCTTTCAAATGAGATTTCTCTGAGCTGCTGTCTTTCTCTCTGCATTACTTTCCTAATGATTTCTTTATTTTTCTTTTCCCCATCAATAAATTCTCTATATCCCAGTCAAATACCCCCTCAGAACAAAAAGAGATCAGAACCCAGAACTCCAGACTTCTTCCTTTGAAGGCTGAGAGCCAGCTGCAGAGCTTATTCCCCGACCTTTTATAAAGATTTACATTTCTTTATTGGACAGAGCAAATCCTGCAAATCTAAAGTTTCTCTGTCGGTGCTTACAGTGCTCACGGCAGAGCTCTTCTGAGACCTGCCTCCCTGCAGAGAACCCTGTTAATCCCACCCACTCTTGTGTTGCGTACGTGCAAGATCTCAGGAATGGGATCCCAGCGATCTGTAGAGGAGGAACATCCTAGACAGGCAGTTTTGGAGCAGATGAATTTGCTGACAGCTGAAGACTCCTCCTCAGGTGGAAGTACTTAGTGCATACTCAAAGCACTTGATATATCTCCATCTGTCACCTTGGGAATATCTCTTATTTGAGATTGTTCCAGAAGTACTCCTGAGCACCCTTACGCAGGGTGGTATAAGCACTCTATCAGCCTCTAGTAGGAGGGTAGTGTACCAAAAAAAGCTGTTGGACAGCAACATGTCTGTGCATGGAGGGTCCCTCCCAGCTGCATTTCAGTCCCTGCGTGTGATTCCTTACCCTTTTCCAGGTCATGCTGACAGATGAGCAAAGAGCAAGGTGTAGGAAGAGCTGCTGTAACCCTGCCAGGGACCCCAGGCTCATGGACACGAATAGAATATTTCTAATGCAGTGGAGTGGTGATTATAGCACGTGAGGTTTGCAGTGCAAGAGCCGTGCTAACACAATAAATGGAGTGTTCTTGGCTCATCAGAGGAAACATCTGGAATTTTTCTTATAGCCAGACTAAGCTTCTGCTTTAACCATGAACCACCCTGCTTTATCCGTGACTGTTCATGTCTCTAGACTATAGCTCTGATTAAAGCTTTTCCAACCGCATTTCTGAATCACAGAAAAGGAAAGGCACTGTGGGCTTTCCCTGAAAGCCCAGAGGACTCTGCAGCAGCCCCTTGCAGTTCAGTAGCTGACCCTGGGTGTCTTTTATCTGAGCTGCCCTCCTGCAGGAGTCGTGGTTTCTAAAGACCTTTTTGTGTTGTTCCTAGTGGGAAGCACAAGAAGCTCTTCATTTTGCACAGGAAAGACCAGCGTAACCCAATTCTGAGAGGGTCAGCTCAGAACCTGTGCTGTCAGCGTATTGTTTTCCCTCTGCTTATGAACTGTGGTCTGTGGATGGACTGTTATGCTTCCTCCCCATTCAGATTGTGCCACTTAGCTCAGCCAGCCAGGCCGTGCCTTGCAGCAAAGCAGTGACCAGGGCACTGTGCCGTGAGCTCTTCCTTCTCTAAGTGCCCTCAGGGCAGACACATCTGTCCTCTGGCCAATAGCTGTCTGTCTGCTTAGCTTTGCGTCTGTGTTAATTGTATGTGGAGACTATAAAATATATATATATATATATATATATATGAGAGGGGATGAAATTTTGGTTACATGTTACTCTACCTTGTCCCTCTGTGACTAAGAGAGGCTGACTGCTTTCTGCTGAAGAAAATTTATAAAGTACCTTGTGTTTTTCTTTCCTGATTTATGTGGAAGAACAGCAAAGAGTAAGAATTTTTCTTTTTTTGTAAGAATTTGAAATATAACATTTCCTGGAAAAGCATATGTATCCCAGATTTCGATATATCTTACTTGTTGTCAAAGGAAATACTTTGACATATGCTAGGCATACCTACATACACACCAGCACACATTATTAACCGGCTCCTGACAATCCATTCCTTTTTTCATTTGATATGTGAATGCATAAAATCACCTTCTGGTTCACGGTACACAATCTGTCCTGTCCATTTCAACACTGCATGTAAAATACAGCTGTGTATATCTATGCATATCTGTAATGCTACAGTGCTACACACTGCTCCTGTAGTTCCAACCATGTGTTAGAAATATGTTTGGTTTGTAAGTGTGGAATTCTTTACTGACTCCTAATTTGAACAGTGCTTACTTGAAACGTTGTTAAGCTTCCTCTTTTTAAGTAGATACAGCTCTTGTGATATCTCTTTATGATTGGTCAAAAAATTCATTCATTTCTCTCCAAAGATGATTGGAGAACCTTGTGCAACATAACCAAGAATGTTCCTGTTGTGTGTTTTACAGAGCAGGAGCAAAATTCTTGACGTTGTATGAGGCTGTTAAAGAAAATCTGCAGAATTGCAACAGTTTTCTGTAGGTTATACACGAATTTTTCTCAAGGGAAGGATGGATTTCTTCTTCTTTCTGGTTTAATTCTGATGTGATTAGTATTTTAAGGAACTGTCACACTGGGAGTTGTTATTTTGCCAGTTGTTTACACAGGTTGTGAGCATTTCCTAACGTAGCACAGAACGTGTTGCGTTCTTACCTTTGTAGTGGAAGTGTTGTGGAGTTCCGCCTCAAGAGAGGAAGTGGAAGAAGGGCTGTAGAGCACCAGAGAGCTCGAGCAGGAGGCAGGGGTAAAATCACGCGGGGTACAGGGGTACGTTAATGCTGGTTTAAATAAAATAAATGAAATTCTGGGGGAGCCTTATTCTGATAGAGGCAGGTGTTTGTTGCTGTAGTCAGACAAAACATTTGTTTGGCTCCACGTGCTCTAGGAAGCAGTGCTGGGCAGTGCTAGCCAGTGGCCTTGTTGTTGACATCTCACAGAGGCTGTTAACTGCAGATGTTCTGAGACCCTCCGGTGTCCACCTGTCACTCCAGCGAGATTCAATATTGTGGTGTTACAAATGGTGGTTTTTTTTTGTTGCACGTGCTCTAAAACATGTTGGCAGCTCTTAGCGTTCTGGCCTTCAGTGGAAGTCGGGGCAGAGATTATTGCAACGTGTATTGGAGCGCGAGCGATGCTCCCTCCTGAGCGCTCCTGTTAAACACAGCTCTGTTTTCTTCAGTTCAAGCTGATGGGCACTGACTGTCAGTTGATTGTGTTTTGCACTGTTTCTCAGGATATATTTGTGTTTTTTTAGTGTCGTGGGGTTTTTTTCTGCGCTTTCATTTTTTTCTGGGTGCCAACTGTTTGAGCAGCAAGTTTCTCTAGGCAAGGAGATGGATGTTGACCATGTGAAAGCAGCCATGGCCAGAAGACAGCAAAGGCTGGGCTGTTATCATTTACAATCAGAGCAAAGAATCCCCCGAGCATAGTGGGGATAGGGAAGAGTGCTGATGGGAAATAAAGTGATAGTTCGTTTAATGCAATAACAACAAATGAGAGATGAGAAGATGCAGCTGGTAAGCGGATCTAAATCTTAAGAGATATTGATGCCAGCGGGTAGGACAGCCCGTGACACTAATTTATCAGTGGTTGCCACTGGTGTGTATATACCATATATTTATGGCCGCCGCACGTGAGAGCTATGGTCCCCCAGTGCAGCAGAGCAGCAGCTCCACGGGTGTGAGAATTATGCTTCCAGGAGAAGATGCTGCCATGCAGGAGTGTGAAAAATTACTCAACGGGATTGAGGACAGCCCAGCTGCTTTTATCTGGCTTTAGTGTTATTGCTGAAGAGAGGGTTTTTTTTTCTTCTTTTGTTTAATTCTTAACAGCACGTTTGATTCAGCAGCGGGCTTTAGATGTATTTGCTATGGTGTTTTGCGATTGCATTTTGTTTTCATCTTGATTACTGCATGCCCCTGGAGCCGCTTTTGTATCTTGTTGCTTCCAGCCCTGCCACTGTTGTAGATTGAAAAGTTTCTTTTTATCTATCCCTTGTTTATTGAAAGAGTGGTAATGCGGGGAAATATTAACGATAAGAATTTGATGTAAGGACAGTGCTGCCTTACCATCCTGCTTTCCCCATGTGTAGCACTGTTACCCTCTAGGGAAAGAGGTTTTCTTTTTTATTTTTTTATTTTTTTTATTTTGTGATGGTTTGTTCAGTTAAGAAAAGGTAAGCCTGGGTCTCAGATCCAGTTCCCTGTTTGCTCACAGATTTGCTTTTGATTTTCAGCTGAACATCTGGGCTGAGTCAATCAAAGTAAGACACAGACTCCTCTGGGGAGCGTGGCCTTAGCATGATATTCCTTAGTTCTCTGTTCTTTAAAAGGAATAGCAATATTACCCCATTTCAAAGCAGGGTTGTAAGAATAGACACATGGAGAGATTTGAGATGTTCGGATACTGTGGCAGAGTGAGCCATGCAGGAGAGCAGGATGTGCTCTTAGATGTTTTTCTCAGCTTATGTCTTACAACAGATTCCTGATAATTAAGTTTTCTACTCTGCTGTTTTTGATAGGGTTATTATTTTCTTTGTTAACGCGTATTTTATGTCATTTTTATGTCTTCTTTCCTTTTTAACCCAATAGGCTGTGTCTTATGCTGAAATCTGCTAGGGAATAGTTTGGAGTTGTTCATATTTATTTACCTACCAGTAAATTGCTCTTACTTTGGTGATGCGGTTAATGTTGATTCTTTGATCATTCTGCAACTTATTACATTCAGAGGCACTTAGATTGTATTTAGCAAAATCAGCACGTTAAGTTTCAGCTTTCTATCAGGAGCTGGTTTTCTGCTCCTGTTATCTCCTTGGCTGCTCTTCTGCTGGAATTCCCTGTTGTGATGATCATTCATCTGTTTCTCTCTTGTTCGCTGAATACCCTCTTCTTGTGTAAAATACTTTGAAAAGGCTTTTGTTACACTTTTTCTCCATGAGAGGTCCAGCACATTGACACGACTGCCTCAATGGGGAGGGCGCAGCTCCATCCCTGTTGGGAGAAGACAGGAGAGCTCAAGTAAGCCTAAAGCCTAACAGCTTTAGGCTTCATTGAAAACTGGAAGATCTGAGGAGGAAGATGAAGTGGATAGAAGAGTTACTCCTGAAGAAATGAGCTGAGTTCAGTAGATATGTTATTCAGAACTGCTTGGTTTTGGATTTTTTTTTGTTCTGTTTCTTTTTTCTTATCTCGTTGCTGGTTTGCACTTAGGAAAATTTAAATTGTGCCTGTTTGCCGTGTGTGGATATATCTTCAAAACATCCAACAGGAAATATGACCAACGCTCGGTTATAATTCTAACCAAATCTGGTCTATCACAAGATTTCTGTTCTTTGCTATCGATGGCAATAATACAATCTCCACCACTCAAGTTTAGAATCATTATCTTCTAGTTTGTCTTCTCTTTCTTGAAGTCCAGTACTTTCATCTTCAGGAGTATGAAAGCAGCGCATTGTTGCTCCAAACACCCCATGGTTGGCCAAGCAACAAGCCTGGAATTCTTTATTGTCTCTCTGAGTGAATAATGTAACACCATTTTGTTTTCCTCCATGCATATTACAGCAGGAATGCCTCCCTCACAAATCTGTAGGGGGAATTCACTAACAGTTAGCCTCAAAAATGCAAAACAAAATAATATATATTAGAAGTGTATATCATATTTGTAGATGACTTTTCCTTTGTTCAGAGATGACAACCCTTTCCAAATATTGTCTTTTGGTTACGTCCCGTTCCCAGTTCAATATACCACATCTGTGAATTGCACTTCATATTTCCTTCTACTTCATTTACTGCTGCGGGCAATGAGATTGGTGTGTTTTCTGAATTTTTATATTAAGTCTGTTATATGTTGGCCTTCTTCAGGTTCTTTTTCTGACAATATGATATTTGTCCTTACATTTCTAGAGTGTCCCAAATTGCTCATAGAGCCGTACTGATATTTTGCTTTCTGTTCTGTTCGGTATCTATATGCTTCTTTAGGGCGCTATTATTCATGCTCACAGGTTTTAGTGTTACGTTTTTGCTGACAACTCCCAAATCTGTTTTTCAGTACCTACTGACCCAGTGCTGGCTCTCCCTTCGCTGCGTGACTGTCTTTATGACATTCCAGTTTGGAATAGATGTCATCAAACTTTCTTGTTGAATGCAGGCAAGAGAGAACTGTAGCTCCGTTCAGAGCTGTCTCAGTAACACCCTCTGTATTTCTTATTTATTGGTAATTTTGATAAATGTTTGCAAAGTCTTACTTGGTTTACTGTAAGACACATAACCAACGTGAATATATTATTATAATTAGTACTGTTTTTTATCATGGAGTTCATAATAGTAATTAAGTGTTACAGTCAATGGTGCATAACAGGGCCTTAGAACATAATACCTAAATTAGTCAGCAAGTGCACAGGATTTCGGGCTGTAATTCTAGCTCCAGCATCTCACCTGGGAGGCAGGAAAGGGAAGAGGGAATATCATTGGATCCCACATAGTTATTGTGGTCTGCAGGTGCCAGAACACTACATAGATGACTTTATAACTTTGTATTCCACGTGAAGCTGGACTAAGTGCATGAAAGCTCAAAGGAAGATGTAATTCATTAATCACTCACTCACTGAAGATAACTTGCCAGAAAAAATAAGTCCAAGTTTGTGCAGTCAAGGACTGTGTACTCAAGAAGTGTACACAATAGACATATAGTGAACAGAATGGTGTTTCCTTACTGTGGAACGTTGGGTCTTAAGATCTTAATCTTCTTTAGTGTGGAGTTTTGGATGAGGTATGTAAGAGGCTGTCGCTTTTGTGCTCAATAGAAGAGTAACCTTAGCCTGTTAAGAAGCTCAGCTCAATGTAAAACCTTCAATAGTAATATTCAGGAGACCTTTCTGGACACACAAATTAAACACCTGAAGTTGTATGCGCCACAGGAGAGGTGGTATCTGCAGAGTCTGGCAGAAATGCACGTAAAAGCAGGAGCTGCAAGAGGAAACTTCTGACCTTCTATTAGAGAAAGTCACATCTTAGTGATATGGAAATGCACTGATTTATATCTTATCAAGCACTGCCCCGTATGTTTAACATGCATAACTGTAGAGTGTCTCAAAAGATTGCCTGGAGCAAACAGGTCACTGGGGTTTGATGTTTTAGGTGAAGACAAGGTTCTGGACTTCTATGCACAGTCATTTAGAGAGACTGACAGAAGTGGCGTGAATGCCACTTTTTAAAAAACTACTTAGCTTAAAAAAAAAAACCCACTATTTTAGTTATAACGCTGATGTGATTAAAACTCAGTTCTACTTTATGGTTTCCTGTGTGGTTAAATCCTGATAACAGTTTTCTTTAAATTTTTAGCTTTGCTTCGGTCTTTACCCTTATCTTCTCTTCTACTGATCTGTCTCCTGTATCTCTGAAGGCTGCATTGTTCATGGAGAAACACAATTCCTTATCACATCACACTTCTTTTGAGAGATCTCTCTGCTGACTTCACTGAAAAGATTGATTTTAATGCTTATACTCTTTGCTTGCATAGTAATTTGCTCCATCTGAGCATTCTCTTTGGTCTTCTAAGACTGAGTTTTACATCTTGCTCTTTTGAAAAGGAGCTGTTGCGTTCCCATACGTCATCTGCCTGATCTTTTAGACACGTGCATTGTACTTCTCCTGAACATCCAAGCTTTCAGCACGCGTTCAGGTTGTAAAATCTTCGAATGCAATTTGCAGACCAGCTTCAAATCAGTCCCTGAGCAGCAACAGCATAGGCCCAGTCCAGAAATATTTATTATCCGAATAATTATTCTGAAAATTTTGAACATCTTTGCCACTGGTGGCAACCTGATTGACAGAGGGAGCTGAAGACTCAAGAGGTGAGAAATTCAGGTGATTTTATACTGTTATTCAGAAGACCTTGAATTTAGCAAGAACTGATCTTATTACCCCAGAAGTGTTGGTATGCGTAAGCAAATTGTTGGAAGACAGAGGGAAAACACTTAATACCTGGGAAAAGACCACAGAAGAGCTTTTTTTTTTTTCACCAATTGCAGTGAATTCTGCTGCCTGGAAGTGTTCCCTGGGTGGGTCGAGGGCCCCAGGCCATGGAGGGGCTCTCTATCCTGGCAGCATCACACATTTTCAGCAAGGAAAAATATGTTACTGAGCATTCAGCTTTGTTGATGAAATTACATGACATGATCCTTCTCACATTCCTTGATGTTAATCCTTGGATATATTTTCATTTACTTTCTGTCTTCTGGCCTGGTTGTTTAGTTTTCAGTTTTCATTGCATTTTGCCTAACTAGATTACCTTCTGAGTCTGACTGTTGTTACATAGAGAGGACACTGAGCAAGAACACTGGAAGCCTTTTGCCGTCTTAACATTCTTTTCTTGCACATTCACTTGTATTGTCCCAAAGTTGCTTAATGAGATCTTCAGCCACACAAGGGTTTGACTTTCATCATTTCAGCCTGAGCATTGGCCTTCCCTGCAAAGCCACTGTAACTCTAAGGCAGCTCTGGTTGTTCTGTGTAGAGTAGGAGTGGAGAGCTCCCCAAATGGCAACAAGCTATGCTGCTCTCTTCAGCTTGGCCTACGTTAATTTACTGCTGTACTTAACACTTTATTTTCTCTGAGATGAGTTATAGCCCCAGTTTCTTAACTCCTAATTAAATGACACTTTGCGATTACCAAAAATTGTAATAACACACTGAACGTTTGGCTGCTGAGAATATTCTGAAATAAGTGCATGGTAATTGTTTGCAAGTCCATGGAATTTAATTAAACTGTGTTTAAAATTCTTAGAAACTGATGACTGAGAATCAACTAAATAAAATGTTTACAAATGGGCACATAAATATGCATATGTGGTGAGGAAGCAGCCTGTTTGCAATGCTGGGCTCGTCGTTAGCAAAGGCAACATCCAGTACAGCATGTCTCTGATAATTACATTTTGGCTTAATAAACAAAAATGAGAAGGATGCTTATTTTTATTTTTAATTATGTTAATGCTCCCTTTTTTTTTGATGCATCTCACTCTGATACGGTGCATAGAGAGTTGTTTAGCTTTCATATTTCAGTAAAAAATGCAATCCCTTGGTTTTTTTCAGAAATTGGGAGTGTTAAAAGAGGGGAAAAATTGTCATCCTTTGTGCAAAATGTAGGACACATTTCAAACCTCCTCTAATCCCATGCGATTTCTGGAAGACACACTGAATTGCTTCCACATCAGAGGGATGTTTTACATTTACACAGCTGTTTTCAGTCCCGAATACGTTATCCACATCTGTGTGTATGTGCATGAAGGTATGTTATGATGTGTAGTCCCCCCAGCGCATCTTTTCTCCAGTTGTGTTCATATACACTTAAGAGTACTGGGACAGAATATATGGACATCTAAAGTTAGTTTCTGTGTGCCTTGCTTACCCATGGAGGAAGCTACGCTGATGTAGCAAAGCAAGACATGGCCATGGATTTATCCATGTAAGTTAGCCATCTGGGTTCAAGTTAACTTTTCAGAAATGTCCCAGAATGATCACAAATGAAAGGCTGTTCTATTCTGGCTTGACAACATTTGTTCCTTGTTATATTTCGGGGTGGAAGAAAAAAAAAAGCATTAAATCGTTTATTTCAAGAGGCAAGCAGTAAGCATGAATTTTGAAGTAAGAAAAATCAGTGTTCCAAAGCTGTCATAACGTTTTTCAGCGAAAGAAAATAAAAGGGATTGCAAGTTTCTTCCTGAAGAGTTTGGAAATATTGCTTTTTACCTTATGTATTTGCTATGGATTGTTAGGAAATGGGAACTCGTATAGGCTGGCTTAAGCTGAGCATGTGGAAGGAAGGGTAGAATCTCAAAGATGGCTTATTGTTATCCCACATCAAGTTTACTGGAAGCATTATTTTATCTGAAGTAAATTGTTGCTATTCTGCAGCTATAACTATTTTTTTTTTGTTTCTTTATTTATTTTGATTACAAGACACTTGAAAGCAAGCAAGCAGACCACTAAGTACATGAGAATGTGCAGCTAGCAGAGTCGTGCATGTGATGAATAAGTTTCCATCATGCGTATTGTATTCCTGCTCACTGTTAGCATGCCGCAGCCTGTCCTCCTGTTGGAATTTGTGGTTATTTCTCAAGTTGCCAGAGCAACTGGCCTACTAAACTTCAGCAGCACTGGTACATATACGTGTGTGAGTGTTTATGCATAATACAGAGAGAAAGTCAACTGCTGGCTTCCCCACTCCTCATCTTTCCTGCCTGGGCCACCTCCTTAACGTGTTAAACCAATTCTGTATCTTCACACACCAGTTCTATATTTTCCTGACTCACACCCATCTACTGGGAGCTGCAGAAATAACGTATCCGTGTAATGATCTAATTAAAAATAGTTTTGACTATCCAAAACTCTCCTACAAGAGGCATGGAGAGTAAACAAATGACTGCTCCGAGATGATGGGGAATGAGATGTGTTCTCCATACGCTGCAAGGAAGGACTGAAAAGCTGTGGCAGGGAAGTTTCAGCAGTTCAGCAGAGCTCCAGCATGTTTGCAGCTCCTGCACTGGAGATGGCAAAACTAGGGCAGCTAGAAAATTGGGAAAAAAAACATTTCAGCAAGCTACAATGGATACTACTCTGTTTGCTGTAGCTCTGCTAGATTATGTACAAATGTATTCACAGGAAAAAAAAAGTTGTTGTTAATAATAGTGCTATTTCCAAATTTTAATGAGACTCCTCAGGGGCATAGTGATGCATAGTGGTATATCTCATTATCTCATTAGTGGACTACAGTTTGCATCAGAAGCAATTTGGATTAAACCAATGTGGTCTCTGAATCAACGGACTGGCTTCAGCAAATGGGGGAAAAATGTTGTCTTAAAATTGGTTATTTTTCATGGGTTAGGTAAAAATAATTTCAATTAAAAAACAAAGCTCATAGTGCGGTTATTCTTGCATAGCACCCACTGCAATGTGCACAGGGGCCTGAACAACTTTAGAGCGTACTTGTGAATTTATTTTGTTGCTCTACTATAATAATAAGGCTTGAGAATAGAACTATAGGCAGCCTGGCATCTTGTGGGAAATTCTGGTCGATCCAATGGCAGATAGAAGCAGGTCTCCAAAAAAAGAGGAGAAACCATGAATGCTCACACTCTGGATGAGTGGTTGCGTCAAAGAAGTTTTTCTCATGTTCAAAATCATAGATTATGAAGGGCCAAAACCTTGAAGAAAAAAAAAATAGCTGATCATTCAGTATGGCTGATGATGAATATTTCTTTAATAGGACTGGTAGAACAAGATTTTTTGTTGCACAAGGGGAATTTTTGTCTTTTCAGTGCTGCGAGCACTGTGGCATAAGCATGCAGCAAGCAGTGAACTGCAGGCAACTCACGGTCCCCATCTGCTGGCATTTCATTCCTGAAAATACATGTGGATATGTCAAACAACAACAGTGAATACAGAAGAAAAAAAGGTTTCCGCTTTTAGTTTGCTTTATCAGACCTATTGGTTTCTTTGGATGATGTCTTGAAGAGCCCTCTTTTAGAGAACCACAGAGCCCTGTGTGTGTGTGTTGCAGGATGCTTCTGGTGTGTGAAGCCAGCTCCCTCCTGGCTTGGTGGCTGGTAGGTTTGCACCTCTGCTGCTGCAGATGCTCATAAGCACAGGGTGCACATTCTTGTTCATCACCGGTGAAAATGCATGGTGAATGGCAGTGAATGTGATGAAAAGAAGTGTTTTGTAGCTGAGAATTTTCTCTATCAAATAATGCTATCGAGCTCTTTGCATCTGTTGCAGTTGCCATGGAAATAAGTAGGAGGCATTACTTTTGGAGTGACCTGTCTATGTAAACTGATGATCTTTCTGTTGTTTCAATACTCTAACTATAGAAGAATGAAAGATATTTCTCCAGAAGAAGTTTCATCAAATAGCCAATTAACTGGTTGGTGCAACTACTGGATATTGTAACTTTTTTCTATTGTATAATATTTTCCTTCCAAGAAACTGACTGTGTGCAGTACGCTACCAAATAAATAGTGAGGAGTATTGAAGACACCAGAGATATTTTAAACGCTGAAAACTTTATGCCTAATAAAATTAAAGACCCCATCACCAAAATGCAGCTTCCTTGGAGGTAGAATGATAACAGCTAGACAGACATCATAACGTATCAGGGAAAACAAAACCACAGCATTTTGCCTCAGAGGGGAGACTTGATGGAGCTCAGTGTTATACTTCTAAGGCTCTGCTTCATGGAGGTGGAGCTGAGTGCTCTGCTTGTGAGCTGAGAATCACATTTAACCCATATTTCTTCAAGTATGCTGTTCTGATACCAAAATCTGCTCCTGGCCACTATGAACGTATGAAAAAGGCTTAAAATTTGCTGTCACCACTTTGTGCTGCAAGCTTTGTTTTCTTTTGTCTTCAAGGATTTGCGGGACCAAGATCTCAAGAGAATGATTTCTCTAAACGTTCTACAAGGCTTTGCCTTTTTTCTTTCTTTCTTCTGTGTAAATATCTCTTTGGGATTCTGCTCTGTGGCCCAGTAAATAAGTGAAGCTTTGAAAATCATGCAGAAAGTTTCTGACTTCAGCATCTAGATCCAGGTGGCTTTCAGGGTTATACTGCAGCATTTTTAATGTAGCAACATTTATGGCAATAAAAAAGCGGTAAGTAACGAAAACGGTTGAGAGTATTTAAAACTTGGAATCTTCTGAACTTAATTCTTTGGTGGATTTCTTATGAGATAGTTGACAGAGCAGTCGGAAGCTCTCATTTGGTGAACAGATTTCCATTTACTTCAGTGGCTCAGGATCCGGTTATAGATTGGAGATAGGAGGCTTGCGATGCTGTATTATTTTTGTCAATAGCAGTTGTGGGTAATGAGATGTATCTCTTAGTCTCATTTGAATTTTAAAAGACTTCTAAAGTTATTTTTAAAACTTTATCACAAGTGTCTGAAACCAATGATAAGGATGTAAGGATATGACTTCATTGGAAACTGTGATTATGAGATAACTGGATAAAGAGTTTGACTGTATGTGGAAGAATGATGTCATACTAAAAACAGAATTAGTAAATTTAAATACGCAGGTTATTAGAGTTTTTGGTGCCTGGTTTCCAGTGCCATAGTCCGTATATGTGTATATAAATATATGTGCATAGGGGACCGAAGGTAATTCACTTGGTTGCTCATTGTGTCACAGTGGAAACTCTGCATATGTATTTTGCATAGAGATCTCAACAAATTTATTCACGTTTTAATAAAACTGAGCACTGATGTAGCAGAAAATGCAAGACTAAAATAATTGTGTTACTATATCAATATTTCTCTGAGGAAACGAAACTGTCTGATGATAAACTGGAAAGAAAGATTAATAGTGGTGTGCACTGAGGGATTTTAAAACCAGTTTTTTGGAGGGTTTTCAGACCAATCATGAAGCAAAATATTGATACCAAATTATTATAGGAACTATTTAGTGTATATTACTCTGTAGGAAATAAGTAATTGGCATCATAGAACTGTAAATGCTTTTAAGAAAATTATATATAGTCATACCTGTATAACCATAACCACAGGCCATAACCATAACCACAGGCCCCTCAGAATTGAAGTGCACGTGCAGCAATAAGCACACATTCCCCGGCAGATAGGCTTGCACGCAGAGAAAAACCTTGATATATTAAGTATACACTCGAGAAACACTACAGAGCAAACACTCCAGTTGCAGTCATATGCTGCTGAGAATGTGCTGCAATTTAAGGCTCAATCATATGTTCTCCAAGGAAACCCACTGATACCTAATTACAGGAAGATTACAAACGATAATGACAACATAATGAATTACAGAACCTTTATGACTTCTTTGTACAATTTCCTGCTGTGAATCAAGACATGTAGATGAAAAGAAAGGATAGCTGAGTGACATTTGCTCATCTCTTTGGTGACGGAAGGGAATTATAAAATTGTGTACTATTTGTTTTATGACAATGACATAAGCTCTTGTGCCTGCCATGTTTTTATGAAATTGGAGCCAAGAATATGCTAATATTGTGACATTTCCTAGCACATTACCATCTTCGTTGGCAGTAGAGTGTCTTACGCTTGAAGACTTCTGCTTTTTAGATTTCTGTGCTTCTGTGGTCTTATTTACTCTTGCCCTGTTCAGAGTCCCCTAGTTTGTGTAGCTGGCTTTGCTGTCATACCCTATTGATTAAAGATACGAAAATAAAATTTGGAAGGAAAGCAATTAAGGATTCCTGAAAAAAGTAACGAATATTGGCAATGTCAAGATCACTCTTCTTTTTGATACTCTTCCTTCCCATTACCATTCCTTGGGTTCCCGTTAACACTCCTTGGGTTTCAGATACGGTCCTACAGTCCACCTTTATTTACCTAATTAAAAGTGGAAATAAAAGTCAATATGTCTTAACCACACGTGAAGAAATAAACTTCATGAAAACAGTCTACTGAGTGCAAGCATATTACTGAATATCCTCTCTACGCATTTGTTTAGAGTTGTAGCAAAGGCTCTGCATTTTGCTCTCCATGGAAACTAATATCTTTTGATAAAACCTGCAGCTCTCAAGCCCACTTATCAATGAAGTATTCCTCTTTTCTTGTGGAAATCAGTACCTGCAAACCCTCCTTTTCCCTGATTCCTATTGGAAAGCAAAACCAATTGATACTTTGCCCAGCCCTACTATAATGATGCTTATTTTCACCAGTTTACTGAATTATGCTTCCCACTATGACGCCTCGGGGCTTTGCATGGGCTGGAGAGCTCATCCCTGCCTTTCCAAGCCCTGCTCAGCACTGCCCATTGCCATGGCTGAGAACCAGCTGGGGAGCGGAGCTGTGCATTGCCATGTCGTGCGTTGCATTGAAATTACTGAGCCCTGCTTTTGGTCTGTTGTGAGCAGGAACTGAGGAGCTGGTCTGCTATCTGGAGATAACCTGTAGTGGAACTCTAGTATTGGCATCAAAGAGAGTTTAGATTGATCTGATTTAGATTAATAGATTGCCAAAGGCTTTTTCTGGGTACATTAAAAAAATCCTCTGTAATCTGTTCCAGATCTAGAAGCTGGTAGATTTTAGCTTCTTTTAAATCTCTCTTTTGTTTAATAATCTTGCTGAGTGAATGCTGTTTCAAATAGCCTTTGTGAGGATTTTGGACAAGATAATTTGGACAAAAATAGTTAGGAGGTTTGAGGGGAAATTTAAGATCAAGATGTCATTTTAATGTTGGTAAAACAATGCTTCCAAGCTGCTGTTTGCAAGTGTTAGAATCATAGTGTAAAGATCATAGAATCATGTTATGCATATATAAATCTGTGGATGAATAGCAACTTCTTAGCGGTCAGTGAGCTGTAATCAAGAAGAGGGGAGGACAAGCCAATATCTAGGGAAAAAATAGTTCTTTACAATAATGCAAACTTTGTTTAGTACGATGTGAGATTCAGTTTACTTCACTTTGAAAGCAGGCTGTAAATAGTCCTGTTGCAGTTGGAGCAACGTGACAAAAACTGCAATCAAAATACACACATTACGACTGAAAAATTAATTTCCACAAGATAACTTCATCATAAACAGGCTTGCAAAGAAATCAGATTATCCCCTAAAGGGAGTGAACGTATCCAGCATAAAAAAGCACCATGTAAAATAACTCACTCCTCGCTAACCTAGCATGTTGCTGAGCTCACTTTCTCCAATTTACATCACAGTGTGCTGCAACCATAGTCATTAAGCTGCCTCGCATTATAGGACTGTTTCTTTTTAGCAAGTGGAACATTTTTCCCCAGAAAGCAAATAATTAAAACAAAGCATAGATTTTGTTTGCAGGCAGGGGAGCTGCTGGCCAGCAGTGAGGCCGCTTCCCAATGCCCAGAGATGGAGAACTCCCAGGTTCCTGGGTCCATGGCTGCAGAAGATGCTGCAGCCATCTAGCTGGAGGCAGTCCCGAGAAAAGCACAAGCAATAAAATTTGCAAGGGGGTTGGATTAGAAGTAGCTTGAGAAGCCAGCTGGAAAATCAAATTAGTTTGAAAAACATATTTGAGCAGATGAGGTTCTTGAAGTAACCAAAGTAACCACATAGATGGGAAGGGCTCTCTTTTGTTCCATGAAACTTTATGCTTTTTCTGCATATTCTGAATGCAAGAAACAGATTATTTCTGATGAGTTGTTTCTGCCGTTCTAACAGTGATCCTCTTTTTAAATTATTCCCTGGTTCCTAAGACCTTTACTGATGTCTTTCAAAATTATTCTATATTCTGCAACTAAATTTTGTGTGGGAATCTAATGATGGTGAGGAAAAGCCAGGTTGTCTCTCTCCGTTCATCTTCTTTATGTTCTTCTTTTCTTCTCCTTTTTTTTTTTTTTTTTTTTTCCTGGCTACTTTTGATTGAATTCTCAAAGCAGCTGACCTGCATAACTGTGTCAAAAATGTTCTCTTAACTTTTCAGCTTTAGGGATGGCTCCCATACATTGTAAGACCTGGGACAGTTTCTAAGTGGAGAAGTCATACTGAATTAATTAGAAGATTAGAATTTTCTCTGTTTTTAGGAAATTCTGTAGTAGACTGTCATTGTTTTTGGAACATAAGGAGTTCTGAAAAAAATGCTATGAAACCTACAAAAATGTCAGATTTTCTGCCAAACCGGAATGCCACAAACAAGAAAGGAGAAAACTTCTTTGATTTCTTCTATGATATATGTGACTTAATTTATTTGTTTATTTATTTATTTAACTTTTTTAAAAAGAGAGAATGTATCTCAGGCTACTCTACTTGCTGGATTAGAAACTGCAAATAAACTGGCAACCTGTTCTGACATTTCTGGCAATAGAAACCCAGCGGTCAACTGTAGGCCATTGATTTTCCTTCCAGTAATTGTTCAATGGAAAGCTAGCTCGTTCCTCAAAAGAGAAACAAATCTGTGAACGTGTGCATGTCAGGCAAAATCTTGTTGATATGCATGGTATTTTATGTCAATAAAGAGAGGAACAGAGGAAGTCGGGAAATTTGAAGTCACATTCAGTAATTTACTTATGAAGTAAGGATTAGATGGAGCACAAGCCCTTGCATGAAAAGATTTTGCTGGTGTGTGCTAAGAAGTTCACTCTTGGAGTTTGTTGTCTGGATGTGCAGAGTTGTATGGCTTGCTGAAATACATGCAGCATGTTTCTGCAGTCGATTAAAAAAAGAGAATAAAATATCAGCAGATAACTGTAAAGCACTTTTTCTTTTTTTTAATTTTCACTTTTGCATCTGTTGTTCTCAAACCTTTCAGGCTGTGCTTGTAGTTAAGGCAGCAATTCCAAATGGCATTATATCTGAATTTGACCAGGAAAATTGAAGCAGCATGTGATCATAGGTAGGAAACTACTTTCTGGTAAGAGCAAGTGGTTACGTGATTACTGAAGCATAGCTGCTGTTGGAAACAAAAAGCTCTAAGCTACCGCTCGTGAGCTTTTACAACTCCAGACTTGTAATATTATTAAGCTGAAGTAATTTCTGTGGGTGTATTGTCAGCTTTTTCTGTGGTTCAGTTTCCAGTTTTATTCCTCTTTTTCATTCAGCACATTGTCTGAAAAAAGTCTGACATAAATTGAATGGTTTCTCCTGCCTCTTCAGCGATTCAGTGCTGCTTATTTACCATTTTCTAAAACACCCAGAACATATCAAGCCTGAAAGTATGTTGATTGTTGAGTGGGCATTCAGGTGGAATCCTCTGGAAGTCAAAATGGTGCATGAGAGCTCTTCTCAAGTGAGAGTTGCAGGTGAGAATGAAATTCATTGCATTGCGTAAAGTTTTCTGAAGGGTCAGATCCCACCTCTTGCTGGAGGAGGAAGTATTATCCAGCTTATGTTTGCTAGAGTTCAAAGATATATCTCCAAATTGATTTTAAGTGTATCCCTCGACACGTTAAAGATTTAGAGAGGCTTAAAATGCATATCAATGTTTTATTACTGCTTCAATTTGAAAAGTTAATTTGTAAAACATGCCCTTGTCCTAATAATTCAGATTTTTTTATTTGTGAGTGTTCTTCAGTAACTGTTTATTAATCCAATGGCAAACAGATGGCAGTGAGTTGCCCTTCTCTTTTTTCAGTGCTGTATTTCTCTCCCATCTGACTTCATTCACTTTACATCAGAGATTTCCCAGTCAGCGGTGTGCTGTTAGCTGGATGGGTAACATTTGTTTTAGTATTTGAGATTCAAGACAGTTATTGGGGAAAAAAGTAATATCACACATGAGGATAACATGATTATGACTAATAAAAGCAACACCTGCACACTACCTTGTAGCCACGGAGTAATTCACATTTTTGCAACGTCTTAGAAAAAGCCCGGAGAAAGATTTTGTCAACATAAAATGAGAGAAAAATAGTGGTGCCCAATTATAAATAATTATCTTATAATATTCTTCTTGTATATCATGTGCTGTGGCAGTAAATCTTGTCCACTCTGACTGCTTCTCAGCAGACACTGGTTAATGTGGTTAAAATCCCAGTACAGTTAAGGCAATCACTTTCATTATAGAAAATCATAGAAGCTGGTTTGAGTGAGAGGCTGCAAGCTCTTGCTGCTGACTGTCCATGGGCTGCTTTCTCCCTTTCCAGGTGTTGGGATGGTATCCAAAATCTGTTGTAGGCTGGATTTGAAATGACCGTTGTAATGGCAATAGCCATGGCCAGCCATCTTCCTTATCTTCTCTAAACATTTTTCTGCTTCAAAAAACTGTTATCTTAGAATGTTGAAGAAGAGCTTACATTGCTTGAGCTGAATCTGCTCCTGTAGTAATTTTTAAAATGTTATTTGCTCCTTTACTTTGGAGTTACAGTGAAGACAGATTAGATCGGAACTGTCTAATCAACCTATGGCAGTGGAGAAAATTTTGTTTTATAAATGCCAAGGTCAGAATACCGAGATTCATCACTTTTTGTTTCTTTCACTAATGATAGACCTAAAACTTCAATTTATATGAAATATTTTCAGACTAACAAAGAATACTGGTGTCTAATTTATTTCTGCAGAATTCTTCACCCTTTAAATGGCTTGTAGCGTTTCATTACTGTTATTAATTTAAGAACCAGGGTATTCCATCCTTGTCCTCTTTCAAAGTAAGGCAGCCTATGCCTACTGCAATGAAGAGATGCAAATAAGAAGAAGGTTGACAAGCCTAAGTTATTCGGTTATAACCATTCAGTATTTGAAGAAACTGTGTGTTGATATTTCATACATTTTTTGTTTAAGTCGAGCAGAATCTACTCTTGAGCAGAGCAGAGAACATCTAGATTGAAAATACATGTCTGGTTTGCTTCTTTATGCAATTATTGCCAATTTATTGCTGCTTTTTTGCAAGGATACAGGTGAGAGACAAGGCTGAGGACAGGTTGTTTTGAAGCCTGTGCAGAGAGATCCACTTCGTAAGTCACTTTGCAGGAAAAAACTAGTTGCTTTGGATTTGGTCTGTTGTACATTCTAGTTGGTGTTGAGAGTTCCTGTTCTGAAATGAAGTAATTTTGTTTGATTGTGCTGCCTTTTGAAATGTCTGTGTGACTGTGTGGTCTTTTATCTTCCCATAAATTTAATTCACTGCTTTCACTGACTACATATAATAGATTTCCAAGAAGAAAGCTAATGTGACCTCAAGTGTGTTTGCATACAGCCATTATGTGTAGTTTATGATTTAATCCATTTTAAACTCTTCCTGTAAGTACTTATATTTCTCACTTAATTGTGTTCATTTAATCCTCAGCAGTCCTTCAGGAGACAAAGTTATTGGACCATTATCTAGCCATGAAACATTGATTTGTGCTATATAAAGGATGTATGGATCTTGTTCTTTTAAAGTGTGAAGACCTTGTTGTACTTGATCTTGTAAATAGGAGGATGCTTTATACTTTGTGAACTTCAGTCTGAAATTTGTTCAGATCACTCTCATATTTCTATTTAGCAATATGCTGGCTTAGCTCTTGTAGCAGTCTTACAGAGGGCATTTGAGTTTTCTTTGTGACCTCTGAATTCTGATACTTATTATCTAATGAAGTGACATGCCTAAAGCAAGGGCAAAGCATCTATTTACAGGATTGTCATGGTTAAATTTGGATTTTGTTCAGGAAATCATTTTGTTAATATGGTGCTGCCAGATGATATGATCAAGAGAACCAGCACAACAGCCAGCTGGGTCAGCATTTGTAAAGGTCAGTGACAGCAAACAGGGTCTCATCAGCGCTATCAGATTGAGCAGTGTATACTCTGCACCCAGCCTGGTTGCAATAAACGTCTGGAAGGATCACCAAGAATTATTTCTGCCTCCTGGTTAAGTGATTCAGATCACAGTGTAGATAAATCCGCCGCTCGGGTGCACTCACTGCACACAGCATGTTTTTCAGGGCGCTTGACATGTTTGTTGCAGTTACAAGAATTAGAAGGTTGCCATTTGTCCTTCTGTAGAATGAGTTTACAATGGATCTGTATTGACTGGTGCCCAGACATTCAGTGTGAGGATAAGCTCATGAGTTGGGTCCTGTGACCTACCGCAGCAACATGACGATAATGATTTTCCAGCATTTTCAGCATAAAGTTGATGCATCTTAAGAGTTGGTGTTGCAGTGCTGGAAAACTGCATGGAGCCCCATTGGCTTCCATGAGGTTTTGTCTGTGTTCCTTCTGCTGCAGACCACCAATGGCCATCTACTCCTGCATGAGGAAGGTGGGAAGGATTTGACTCATGGCGGGGATAGGGCTCTCAC
Organism: Numida meleagris; assembly: GCF_002078875.1. Classification (NCBI taxonomy): domain Eukaryota; kingdom Metazoa; phylum Chordata; class Aves; order Galliformes; family Numididae; genus Numida; species Numida meleagris. The sequence goes on from NC_034412.1 coordinate 2,569,156, forward strand.
CATTCTTTAGAACTTTTCAACAATTATCCTGTTTAATTTAGGGGATTTCTTTTTGGGCAGATACAGGTAAAGGTGCTGGAATGCGCTGCTCAGGGAAGTGGTTGAGTCACTGTCCTTGGAGGTGTTCAAGAAACCTTTAGATGTTGTACTGAGGGACATGGTTTGGTGGGGAAATATTGGTGGTAGGTGGACAGTTGGACTGGATGATCCTGGAGGTCTTTTCCAAACTTGATGATTCTATGATTCCATGAAATTGTATGCAAGCTGGACGTATGAATAATCACTAATTTTCTGGCTGCTTTTATGGAAGCCAGAAAGGAAACTGCTGAAAACCTTGGTACTGTATTAGCAACAATGACATCTGTTGAAGGCTTTTGTCTGCCTCAAAACAGATTCGCTGGCCCCTTGTGATTCTTTATTTGCTATCTGTTAACATATTTGTTTCAGAAAACATAATTTGTTTAGGAAAGAGAGAGAGAGCAATGAGTTTAATGCAACTGTGATCTTCCTCGAGGTTAGATTCACAATAGGATTTTTTTGAAATTGATCCTGGGGAGGTACCTGTGAGCTTTACATGCCAGCTATGGCAGCGTGCGTGCCATGTACACACAAGCCCAAGTCAATTAAAATAATTAGCATGAAAAAGGGTACGTGGATTCAGATTGCTGTTCCCAGAAGGGTATCATCACATCCTCCTGAGACATATATTAAGCAGAGAGAGAGTGATGCTGAGCCTCGGTTCAGGCGAGAGCTGGATGGTTAGCACAAGCACAGGGGAAACTGCAGTTTCCTGGGAAGTGCATTTGCACAGTTCTCATGCTCTCTACATACATAGTACTTAGTATTTGTGATTAGATACTTTTGTCAGTTTTGTTTATGACAAATTGTATGAGTTCATGCAAGCTAACCTGGTACATTTTTATCTTTCTGTCTCATATATCCAGATTTTTGCCTTATTGCTTCTGCCTTACTTCAGTGCTGCTTACCAAAGCTTGCTGCACAAAGATTAACTGAGTTTCCACACAAATTCAGAATGGCTTTACATGTGGTGCAACGACCTAGGGGGATCAAACCTCTTACGGTCTCTCTGATACAAAGGAAGTGTCCTCAGCTGAGAAATTAAATTTACCATCAATTTAACAATTTAAAGAGAAGCCAGGATGCTTGTTAGTGAAATAAAAAAAGGAGAGATGTAAGGTTTTCGGTAGGGTATTTCCCCCTGGTTCAGCTGAATATTTTGCAGGCAGAAGGCAAATGCAGCAGAAACAGATGGGTCTGTGATTGGTGAAGAGCTAGATGTAAAATCTGTGTTGACATATTATTTGTCTCAAGAAATCACTGGTGTGTCATTACTGAGCAAGGAGATGTCTTCTGCAAGGACTCGTTCTGCTATGGCAGAATTTAAATAAATGCATATTATACTTTAAATCCTATTACAAGATTACTGATACTCTGCCTTAAGAAGAACATTTGTTTGAATGTTTTCCTGATTAGTATGTTATTGTTTTTTCTGAATGAATTTTAAATTAAAAAAACAGATAAGATAGAATTTCAGCCTGTTCCATCTGATGACATGAATACACTGAAAGTTTTGCTTGGAGGTCCAAAAGTTTTTGGTTTGGCTCTTCAGTAGAAAAGAGCTCATAATAAGAAATAGGATTGCTAATTTGGTACCACTGCCCTTGAAAATGATAACATTTTCTGATCAAAATCTGTCATTTTGATGCACATCTGAGTAGTTCTTACCCTACGGCTCTGCATCGTTCAGTCTCATAAACAATACCTATCCTGCTGTACATAGGCTCCTTTTCCATGTTGCAGCACAATATTTTCTGCATGTTCGATCCGTTCTGTTTCTAACCTGTGGTGAATGTTGCTGCTGTTTTTTTACATTACTTCTCTTTGGCGTGCCTTCATTTACTGTAGTGCAGAAGGATCTTCTAACTGTATCTAAACTCTAGTTGATAGCATCTTATGGTAATGTGGCAGATAAGACAACCACTTTGTTATCAAAAATAATTTAAAATACATAAAAAGGGTTCATTATAATCCATAATAAAAGCTATGAGTAAAGGAAGACAGCAGTTCACAAGGCCATAAAACATGCCTCGTGCAGTTAACCTTACAGCACAATCTAACTATGAGTAAATGATGCCATAAAATAAGCCTTGCCACCCTTAATTGCTTAATTAACACTATTTTAAAACAGAATTTTAATATAAGGTGTTGCTAAGCACCAGAGATATTCAGCTGAGATAAAATTTCGGCTGATAATTTCTAATGTGTTTACAACAGACCTCATGTCAGCTTTTCCTACACCTGCTGTCGCAGGGATCGGATTCAGCACAAGATGAAGGCTGCTCCTACAAACCCTGGGGACACCGGGGCAGCACATGCCAAAAAACATAGTGAGGCTAAGCACCCGGATGCCCCCACAGCCTGTAGCTGGACACTTCTCTGACACCCCAGGGGCACGTTGGTGTCTGCCCATTCCCTCCACCCATGGCACAGATTGAGCACGGCGGCAGCAGCCGACAAGCAGCACTTCAGCCACTTGGGCCATATTTCAGCCAACCCAGCACTCCTGAGACTTCCTCTGGAGGCAGTGGCAGTAGTTCCATCCTGCTTCCTATGACTCACAGGAGCTGTAAATCTCATCGTTAATTGAGGGCACTGATAACTGCGATCATAGGGTTGGGGTCAGGGGGGAACCCAAACAACCGCTGCTTCCAAGACATAACGGTGCGTGCTGAATAGCAACCTGGGTGGCGGGGCTGCTGCCGTCCCAGGTCATGTCTGTAGGAGCAATGCAGTCAACGTGATGCTGCTGTGTGTGTCTTTTTAGATGAATATTTATTTATTTATTCACTGGGCCATAGTGGGACGGTACCCTTGTGACCCAGCTACAGACCCCTTAGCGCCTGAGCGGAGAGATGTGAGCGGATAAATCGTGTTCCAGTGAGGACTGTTGTGTTGTAGGGCTTAATTAATTGATGTTGGTGAAGTGCTATGGGATCTTCCCACGGAAGGAAAAAAGCGCATGGCTGTGGTTTGTGGTTTTATTGTTGTATTTATGTAACCCTGCAGGGATGCTAGTACAGAGATGGAAACTAACGAAGCATTATGGAGGGGCTGCATAATGCAGGAAAGAAACAAGTTAACTTTCCTTTATTACTTTTTTTTTTTTATACCTGTGGATATACTTGCTGCCTCTATAAGAAGTCCAAGGCATAGCAAAGCACTGGCAGACTTTGTGATAAAGCACATCAGTCTTAAACCCACTGCATTTTATGATGTTCTTACTCAGTAGGTGCAGTTCGTAAATGACACAAAATCATACATCAACTTCATTAACTTCCTGGCAGATTAGTTATAATCTATAGATTTATAGGTGATGTCTTCACAGACAGTGACTCTGATGGAATATTCTTTTCACTGATGGTTTAATATTGCTTTGTTGTCTGAAATTAAGCAAATAAATTAGCTGTAGGTTTTATGTGAAAATGAAATGAAGCTGTAACGGGAATAGGATTCATATGCCAAAACATAGACGTATAGGCCATGCAAATATAAAGTAACAAGTTCAACAATGTAGTTTAGGTTATTTTACCACTTATGCGACCTTTTCTCCAGTTCTGCAATTATTTGAGCCGCTTATGACATAGTTCCTTGCTAAGGTGTAAGGGACTGACAGATAATAGACCACTCTTTTGTTTTTTCTTTTTCACTTTCTTGAAAATGGTGTTGAGAATAGATCTTCCACACCCTCTTTATGGCGAGCCTTATTTCAGTTTTGGCCTGGCTGGCTGCCTGGGATGCCTGCCCCAGAAAACCTCTTTGTGTGACTGCTTTGCAGAGCTGTGTGCTGCAGGAGGGCTGTGCGTCGGTCCTTGCTCCTCAGGTGGTTTCCATTACAGCCTGTAGTTCGAGGCTCTGCGCGACCTCGGTTTTTTAACCGATATTGTATGGATTTTTGTGCACTGACAGAACCAGAACTTTTTCTGCATCTTTATCATAGTCTCTTCTTGAAGGAACAGGAGTGCTAGTGGGGGAAAGCCAGGTTTATCTTTCACAATTTATTACACTAGGAAGCACAGCCTTGAAGATTTTTTCCTCCTTGATGGAGTAGAAGGGAACTAAATTTCAGTGGAGGTGGAAAACCATGTGAACCTGAAGAGCCTTATCTTTGGAAGGGAAGAAACTGATAATGAAGGTCGTACTGAGTCTCAAAGACTCACTTGCAAACCAGTGCAGGCAGGGAAAAAACAAGGGCAGTAACAAATTCTGCAATGACTAGACATTATCTCTGCACCAGTTTATACATGTCACTAGTACTATTATGTCTCACCCTTCTTGTCAGCCTGGGGTTTTTTTTAGGGCAGGTGGCTGCTTCGTGTCATGTGGGCAGCCTGAGGCATATGTGGCAATGGGGATGTGGTGGCAGTGGTCATGGAACACCTTTGGGAGCAGTGACAAGGAAGGGATTAAGTTTATTTTATCTCTGAGTTTGTGCTTAACAGCCACAGAGAGAAAGGTCGGGACTCAGGATGCTCAGCACATGTTGGGCTACTTCTTGAAAACTGTGGATCATGAACTGTTGATCACAAAGGCAACGGGGAGCTTGTATTCCATCTCTGACGGATCTCCACAGCACTCCCAGTGAAGATTCCAGCAATTTGCTGCTTCTTACAAATCGTAGAATGGCTTGGGTTGGAAGAGACCTTAAAGATCATCTAGTTCCAACCAATGCCATGAGCAGGATTGCTTCTAGCCAGATCAGGCAATCATGATGTTCTACATTTTTTCCTCCTTTTCCCCTACTTTTACTCTTGGAACTTTCATGCTCCCTGCTGCCCTTGCTAAATCAATTAGAAAGGCAATTAAGCAGCGAATGGGTTCACCTACTGAAACATGAGGTAGGGTTTCAGACTCACTGATCCTAACTCCTTTTTATGGTCAGGTTATAAAAAGACTTATAGGCCTTCTAGGTTTATATATAAAATTCAGAAATTCAAAAGAGCATTGAGGTCTTCAGTTTCTGTCACCTCTATAAAAGTTTGCCCTAGAGAACTCTCTGCCTCCCTGTCCCATCAGCGCTTCGAATTGGCCCCTGTAGAACTTAATTCTGTGTGGTGCTAGCTGAAGTTGTAGCGCCTGAGCAGTTCTGGGTCATGGAAGAGCTCCAAACACACTTTTCTTACAGTTAAATACGTGTATATACATTCCCCCATCTTGCACTTGGAAAAACATTCAGAAGGAAAATGTTTGGATGGAAGACTTTACAAATAATTATTTGTTTTCCTGAAAGGCACACTATGCAATCTAAGCAAATAGAAATAGCAATCCTAGAATAGCAAACATTGTTTCTTAAAATAGCATGCATTATTTCTATTTGTGCTGCTTCATCAGCTGAACCACTTTATGATACTGTTTCTTTATCAAAGAGACATTTAAATCAAGGGAATGATTTTAATACCAGGGCAGAAATTAATTTCATGCATCTGCTAGCAAATGCCTACTATCGAGAACTGAGTAAACAAACATTTGCACATCTGCTCCCACTATATGAAAACAGAATATCAAATTATAAGGAAGTTAGGCTTGGCTTTTTCAATTTTTAATAATGTATTTTATCATTGAAAATATTACGAAGTGCAGTAGAAATACAGAATGTACGTTTCTGTCCAGGATGAGGTAGCCAAATGTCTTTGGTGAAAATAGCACGAGACTTCAGTAGGAGCTACTGCTTTTTAGTTTACTATTTGGTGTTTTAGCTTAGTATTTGGGCAATTCAATTCCTGCACCCATGGTTACTGGCAGAAGTGTCTCTAAGGATGCTCCATACGGAGCATTCCCAGCTCCTTTCCAGCAGCTGAGCAGTAAGAGCTGAGGCAAAAAAACAGCAGGTTGCTTTCATAATTCAAAGCCTTGTGTTGATGTCCTGGCAAGAAATGTGTTACTGTCTTCTGCTTGACTTTGAGCTGTAGCCATAACCCAGCAAATTCCTGTAGCATGAGTGCAGAGGGGCTTCTGCTGCTTGAAGTGTAAGAAAAACATCAGCAGCAGATTGGTGTTCTTCCAGTTCTGAATGTTTTAGGACTCTTCGAGGCTTTTTTGTTCCTAATATGGCAATCTTTTGATTGGAGTAAAGGGGTTATATGTGTAGGAACATACAAAGAGATTAGCGCAGGCTGATGCTAAGTTATGTGTAGCAGGTGTTTCAGTGTTATTTCATACTCTTTATAAAGTGCAGAATGCTGAAATTAAGCGTTAGGGACACCAGTCCTCCTCAGGAATCTATGCATTACTGATCAAGATTAACACGTGTTGCAAGACAAATACCAACATACCACCATCACTGGAAAATCTGATTTAATAGAAGATGAGACTTCAAGACATCAAGACTTTCAGTGGTGGGATTTAAGGGTAAGAATCCATGCTGGGAAGGAAAAGGAAAGAAATGGTGAAGTATAGTCAATGGCTTTTTATATATATGTAAAAAAATCACAGCAGAAAGTGGCCAGGAAGAAAAATTCATTACAGAATGCATTTGTTAAATATGACCTAAAACGCCAGTGTTTGAAATCAGGATAGAAATTACCATTAGATTTAGTGTGTCAGCGTGCCAGCTGCACAGTGTCTGAGCTTTAGGAGGCTGAGAGAACAGAGCTGGAATGGCTCAGCAGATAAATATGCTTTTACACCAATCTGGATGAAAGAAGGTGGAAAATCAGGTGAGTGAGATGGGCTGATGTCCGTCAGGCTCAGAGCTTTAATTTTCTAGATAGAAGTAATCTCATAAGACCAGACAAACAAAATATGGTGGATCATCTCTTAAGAGAGAGCTGAGTGCTCTTGGCTGAAAGGACTCATGTTGGGAAGCGTTGGCTTTAGCCTAACTGCCTGTGTTTGCTTTCTCAAGTGTCAGATAGTACATGCTATGCTTAAACTACGTGGTAGAGTGGGAAATGATCTCCGAAGAGGAAAGCTTTGCATATGTATGTATGCATGTGTATTGAATAGAAAATAAACATCCTTCAGTTGTAGCTTTACTGATACAGCGTGCTTTGGGTGATGCTTATGTTCCATGAACAGCTGTAGAGGCAAAAGAAAAGACATGAATGTCTATATAGGAAGGCTAGAGCTAGACATGTGATTACTGGCTACAGATAGAGATTTAAATGTGATTTAAGAAGTCTGTGCAAAACATCATTTAAATTGGTTGTAGATATGCAAAATACTAACCGAGTAACATATTTTCTCCCTGACTGTGAATGGGAGTAAAATCTCAGGTCGAAGTTGCCTATATCTGGCTCCTTGCAGTGTGTCCCCAGCAAAATCCCACAGATGAAAAAACACTGTATTCACACTTCTGGTGTGAAGAATTAAACCGAGGAACAAATAATGCCTTTGTAGCAGTAGCTGTATGTAATTAGCTGTGATCTCGAGGTTATGGTCCATCATTTAATGGCATTGCTGAAATAAAAGCAAGAAAAAAACCCAACCCAAATGTGAGATAACTTTGAGCATTAAAGTTAATAAAATCTGTATGTCTTCTAGAGCACAGAGGAGGAAGGTTAGGGAATGTGATTTATGAACTTAAGAATAAAACTAATGCTTCTCAGTAATACTCGGGACTTCTATATTGCTTGCTTTCCCGTTGATTTGCATGCCTTGAAGAAAGTACTTAATAGATCAGAGGCATCATTCACCCAAACTGCCTTTCAGTACACAATTAAGCAGGTGACCAGAGGGTTTTTTTTTGCTTGCCCACACACAACTCATAATTTTGAGCTCCCATCTTGTTATCTTTTAAATGTGAAATAAGTTTTGTTAGTAACAAGAACACTGATCTGTGCTTTGTATTTGTGAATCCTCTGACTCTGCCTTTAGAGGAATTGGAGGGTGCTATTTCAGCTGCCCTGGTTTCACAAAAGACAAACAGGATACAGAAAAACGCTGTTGGTGTTTTCTTCTTGGTGTTTTTTTTTTTTCTTCCAAATTAAAGGCAGTAAATCTTAATAGGGAGAGAAAGCGTTGGACACAAATCTCTCAAATTAAAATAACCGTCTCCTAGGATGGGAGAAACAGAGCATGGAGTAAATCTCCTCAAATAAAATACCAGCACTCTGGAGGATTACTTGCATGCTCTATTTCCTTCTTACAAATGTGCCATGGAGCGATGGGCAATCACCCTTATTCTGCCTTGGTGTAGGTATGCTATCTCTGTGATGCAGATACAGCCACTCCTGGTACACTTGTTGAACTAGGTGCTGTTAAACTGTTGTTGCTTATTAAAGATTACAAAGAGATCAGTGGGTGGAAAATAATGATGTTTTACATTGTACCAAATGCAGCCCTCCACTAGACTAAGATGTGATGTATTAATTAATTTAGAACATCTCCTCCTAAATCAGCTACAGAGTATACAGCTAAAATTTTTGTGCCTTGTTTTATTTCCTGATTGGAGACCAGCCTGCTTTGAGAACAGGCTGTCATAACAGCTTCCAAGAAAGGAGCTTTATTAACCCTGCAGGGGGGTGCAGGTTATTTCTCTGTGCTCTGATGTGCAGAGGTAAAATCGTGAGCCTGATTTACTTCCTTCATCTCCCTCCCATTCCCCCTTCTTTACCCACCATCCAAAAGTCTTTCCACCTGCACCTAAGAAGACAAATAGTGTTTCAGCAACTCTCTTTCCAACATTGCCACCTGCAATGCAGATAGGCACATAATATATTATTTTAGACTGAATAATATGCATGTTGCTTTTGATGGATTATTTGCTGTAAAGTCGGCTCATAAAGATTGTTATATCAGACAGAAATGTGGTAAAGGCAAAGGTAAGGAACATTTCTTCAAAAAGAGATCTGATTTAAATTTAAAAATAAAAAAAAAGAGAATAAATCTTGGGTTCCTTTGTGCCAGGATTTTTGCCACAACCAAAGTGAACAAAAGCTCCCATATGCCCACCTGGCAGAGGGGTTCAGAAGGTTGGGAGGCCAGCAAGGGTCTCTGACATAAAAAGAAATGCCAGTCATGGTATGTCTGCTTTGGGGCCAAAAGAGAAGAGCAAACAGCTAGTATATAGGATTCCTGGTTATTTAAAATCTGTCCAAGTCATATGAATTGGAAACTCATTTGCAATATTGCATTCATTTCCAATATGAATTAGAAAAACTGTCATTCCATTATTTTATAGGACACGCTCTGCTCCAGTTTAAGCTACTGTGTTCTCCCTCTGAAGAAGACCTGCAATGGAAGCTTTTCTGGCCTGCTGGAGAACAGCAGATTTAGCTCAGATGCTTAGATTGGGCAGTAATGAGAAAAAGTTGGGCAAAACACTTAGAGAACAAGACAGGTCAATGTGCTTTGTGCTTCCTTAATTCCCATGTAACCTCGTATCCCCACTTATCCCTGTAGCCTGAATATTTGCCCCTAGTGCCCTTAGTATTTAGCCCAATCCTCTGAAGACATCAACAGAGAACAAAAGTGAAGCCATGCTCAGTAGTTTGAAGATAAGGAGAACAACTATGGCAGAATCTCCTAAATATCTTGTAACCAGCAATTGTAAATCAGGAATTCAAGCTAAAATTCATACTTAAACTTATTTCAAATACAACCTGTAGTACAGGTTGATACAACAAAGACATGGATGGATTATTGGTCTATACTTCCAAACATACGCTGATGCTTTTTTGCTGGTTGCATACGTATGGCTTTCATTGTTTGTGGTTAATAATTAAACAATATTAAAAATACTATCTCTTTCTTCCCTTTCATGACAATAGAGTGAGGCTGTGAATCAGTGCGATCTTGTAAAAGTACAAGTAGAATGGAAGGTGGAGAGAAGGAATATGAGATATTTTTCCTTCTGCGTGGGCAAATATACTTTGGTTAAACTCTAAAATGCTAAGATTCATAGTAAAAAATAAATAAATAATTCTGGGCATCCACATGAGTAGAGGAGCTCCCTGAATATGGCCTCTGTGCTGCTGGTCACTGGGTGAGGGCTCTGTCCAGCATCAGGTGGAGATGGACACCAGTTGCACATTTCCTATAATTTCCATGTGCCTGCGTTATATTCTCTCTTCATTAATCTTCCTGTATTAGAAGAAGATTATAACCAAGCAGTATGGTACAGGTAAATCTGCCTCTACCTTTTTAGCTAAATGGCACATTTTGTAGTATTTCCGTAGATTCATTTTGGAGGGGTATAAGAATTGAACTTGCAGAGAAAACAGGAATCTGCTGAAAAATTTGGGTATGTCCTAGTTATATTACATAAAACTTGACCTTTACATGAAGCTAAAACAGAAAAAGGCAGCGAGAATAAGGCAGAGAATGTCATTTGTCACTATGTACACCCTTGCTGTGCTCACAGCTTGCTCAGTGCATGCTGTTTTGATTCCTGCATCTCAGGAAGGACACGATGAAGTTCAAGAAGTTACCAAGGAGGGAAAATAAAATGACTGAGGGAGTGGAGCAGCTTTAGGAGAGGAAATTGGAGGAGCTGTGAGGCTTCAGCTTGGGGAAGAAATTCAACTGAATTGTACTAACCCATCATGATGCAGTGTTGAAGTTTCCAGTGAATTTCACTCTTTTTTTTTTTTTTTGGTCTTTTCTGTTTGTGTGTGCTTTAGAATATGTTAAATTTTGGTATTTTCCTACTTTGCAAATTATATAAGCACAATTCTTTTCTTGAAAGCAAACCCGAGTGCTTGGAGTCAGTCATTCTAAAGAGTTGAATTAAGTGCTATTTTAGTGGTAATGTAAGGGCCTGAGAAGAATAGTGCTTAAAGAAAGGAACTGTGAAGACATCAGTACATTGTCTGTCTCGAAGATTTGACCTCACAGCAGGGTGTTTAAGCCAGCCAGCAGCTAAATGATTTTCCTCTGTAAGAGTATTTTGGAATAGATTTTATCTTTTTTCTGCAAGAACGTATACAGAGCAGGGGAATTGATTTTCAGAAAGAAAATAAGCTCCATAGTGTAAATTGTTTAATTGCCAACTAAAATGACAGTACTACAGATGTTTAAACCAGGTTAATATTGTGATGTTGCTATACTGAAACTTCTCTTGTAGATGAATACATATTTGAACAGGGGAGGCTTAATGTGGTGAGTTCATTTTCCAGAAAATGGTATTGTACTTCAATAGAGATGACTGCATACGGAGTGCTACGTTGACCCATTTAACCCACCTGATATTACTCTGGATGTTCCCTTTTGTTGCTATGGAACACTCATCCTTCCTTCTCCAGCCAAGGAGAACTTCCACAAGATGTTTACCTGGACGAAAAAGTGGGATGAGGGAATGAGGGTCCCCCTGGTCACTCTTGCTTCCTAGAATCAAGCTGAGGAGAGATGGAAGAACAGGAGAAAATGGCAGAGTGGACAGAAAACCGCATCAAATCCACAAAGCCTGATTTGCAAACAGAAATGTTGCCAAATAAGTCAGTGCACAAGTTGGATCAGCTTTGAGGGGATATAAGTAGTGTAACTTGGATTTATGTAACTCGTAATTCAAGCTGACACTGACTTTGCCAGCAATGCAAGGGTCGTTTGGTGCTGTTCTTGAGCAGTCCCTATGATGAAAGAAGCATCACTCATGCAATAGATTTAGTATTTGCAACTGACACAGTTTACTGAAAGAATAGCTTTAATTCCAGGGGGGAAATCATAGCCAAAAAAAAAAAAAAGGAAAAAAAAAAAAAAAGAGAATTAGTTAGTTGAGGTCTCCTCAGTGTCTCTTGTTGTTTATGAGGGTGTTGCCTGAGTTTCAGAAATTTGTTCCAAGTTCATAATTGAGAAAATAAAGCCAAAAAAAAAAAAAAAAGAACAGAAAATAGCAACATCTAGTCTAGTGTTTAGTGCTGTCTTGCACCACTGGTTTTTGTCATTTGAGGATTGAAAAGGATTTTCTTCTTTTTTTGGCATCTGTACATATGGCACACACTGCTTAAGTCAAGAGCTGGGAGTATATATAGCAAAATTAGCAGAACTGAATCCAAGCTGAAATATGGGAAAAAAAAAAATCAAATATTGATGAAAGGAGCCTTTAATTTTCCCAGAAAGTTTATCTGCAGCACTGCCATGCTCCCTTAATCCTCGTGCCCAGAGTAGCAGCTGGGATGGAAATGGTTATACATCCCTGAGACTGGGAATGGTGAAACCTCCCTCGGTCCCACCAGTGTGCCCCACCAGGTCTCCCGCAGCCCAGCTCTGCTCTTGCTTCATGGCAGCTGACTGATGGGAGGTTTTTGGGTTTTGGTGTCTGTTTGCAGTGTAGTTAATCTGTTTTTGGAAAATACTTTATTTCAGTGTCTCACAAAAGATTATTTTAATATTGGAAACAGTCACATTTTGACTGTTATATACGTTCAAAATCTACTGGTGCTTCTCATTACAGCATTTAAGGATTTAAATGGTAATGAACAGTTCCACAAGGAAGTAAACATTTTGGGGAGGGAATTGAAAGAAACAATTTCAAAACTCAGTGAAGGAGGTTATTTTTCTCATTCAGTCCTATCTGTGTTTGATTCTAAACTTCTCCATTGTGAGGAATTTATCATTTATGCACCAAACTTTCAATGACTTTCGATTTTTCATCATCTGAAGTTAGTCCCTCTTTCTGATATTCCACTTCCTCCTCCTCGTTCATTTTTCTCAGAAAGGTCATAACATCTAGACTCTTGGTATTTTCTGTTGTAGGAGTTCTTGCAGGATTTTTGCTTCAGGTTTTGGTAATATTTAAAAAGGAATGGAAAATGAAATTGCATTTGCTCTTTCATCTTCAGATTTGCATATCTCATAGAAAGCTATATCCCATAAATTATGTTTCAGGAGTCCGTGCTTAACTTCATATGTGGAAGGGCGCACAAAAGGTGGCCTGTGTGCAGGATTTCAATGCAGATCCATACTAAATGGTACAGAAAGAATTCAGAAGTGAAGGCTGTGTTTTTGGAGACAGAACCTTCCTTGAGCTCAGTGGAGTGGGATTTCACATGAATCTGGATTACACGAAGAACAAAGCTGACCCAGGAGCTCTTCTGTATTCTTTGTAACCCTAAGGGCTGTTCTTGAACTCATTCTTTTTGGCCGAAGTCAAAGAAGTCACATTTATTATTTGAAGTCTAGTGCTGATGCTTGTGTATGTAATTTGTGAGCTCTGCTGCTCAGTTTAACAGATGCCTGCAGAAGTGTCCAACTCATTTCTGGGCAAGCTGAGGTGATTTGGCTATTTGGATTAGTATTTGATGTCTATTTAGTTGGTAGCATAGGTAATAGATTTCAGAAAATTTGGAAGAGTGCTTTACTCTAAATATTTGAATATACAGCATTTATTGAGAGAGCCAAGACGAATGTGAACTTCTTTCTTGTAAATAAAATATAGATTTCTAAAATTATTATATTTATGAGATGTATCTTAATTTCTCACAATAACCACAAATGATGATGCCGTTGATAATGAAGATTATTAAAGTAAAATAGTCAAGTTAAGGTTCATGTAAAAAAAAAAAAGCATAGTAAAATTAGTAAGATAAGAGTGATAGGTATATAATGACTCATTTGAGAAAAGTTTTCAGAAAATAGACAGCTATCTGGATGATTTTATGTGAACAAAGGGAAAAGAACGCTATGTATGAGTTGCTGAGAAGCATGACTTCAAAAGAAACCGAGAATAAAGCCATCCATCTGCTTATGGAGAGTATCAGTGGTGAGGTGTAACTGAAGTTACTTTCCACCATTGCTCTGAGCTCCCAGCTCTAAGCCAGATTGCACCCTGTGAATCCCAGCTTGCATATTCACGATGCACTAGTAACATCAACAGTGTTTAAGGCACAAAGCCATTGATTTAATTTTATGTAACACATAAGTAGGTATGTAATTGCACAAAATGGAAATGAGCACTTGGCAACCTAAAATAGGAAACGAGTTCTGCAAAGGATGCTAATTAGTTATTTGCATGGGAGTCACTTCTTCTATTAATAACTTTGAAGTGGTCAGTGTGCCCCCAAAGTAGCTTTCTTGGCAGCTACAAGAAGAAGGCTGGGCTGTTGTGGAATGTTCTTTGGTAGTATTACTGTCGCTGCACTGGCAGGATCAAGGCGAGAGGATGCTGCCCGGGTGGCATTAATCACTGGGTTAATGGAAATGTTCCCAAGAGAGATGCAAAGCTGGGTTAGAGATCTGCCAAGGTGAGGCTGCACGCCAGACAACTCAAGCAGCTTTACTTTAACCCTCTTTTAGATTAGCTGGAATAAGCCCTAACTTATGATAATGGAAAGATCATATTAATAATGATTAATATTAAATCCCTTTTTTATTTGCTATTGAAGGCCAGCGTATGATACCTTCATAAGGGTTTACTTTTACTTACAAAGCAATGGGAATACACTGTTGATTGAGAGAGAATTAGGAAGTGAACTGATGGAAGAGAATTAGGAAGGCTGAAAGCACTAGGGATGAACTGCTGTTGTGAGGTCCTACATACAGACGTGTGTTTGGCCAGCTGGAATGAAGAGCTATGCTAGAAAAAGAGAAAAGTGCTTCGTAGACGAAGTACTTCCAGGACCCATAGCTTAGATTTTGTGAATTTAAATTTAGGGGAGCTGCTTCCCATTGTTTCTCTACGGATATTTTTGTCTGATTACTGTTTCTCCTACAGTTACTGCAGCTAACAGCCCTTGCTCTTTACCACGCCTCATCTTGGGATAGCCATAGAGCGACTGATATGTATTTCTGGCACACATGGACTTCTTCAGAAGGTAACAGCTCTAAATATTGAATGGGATATATAAACAATAGCTTCCAAATCAGTAAACAGAAGTGAAGGCCTGCGTAAATGTAGATGTTGGCAGAGGACTGATTAGTGTTTGTCCATCCAGTGTTTTGTTTCAGACCATGTCCCAGGTGACACGGGGAAAACAGCTAAACTCCGTCCAAGCAATTTCCAGTGCTCAGCAAGACAAAGCAACTTGTAGTCGAGAAAGTAGCTGGTTATAAATTAGTTATTTCCAATATCTGAATTTCTTTTTTTTTTTTTTTAAATTAGTATTGTAACTTTGGCTGCCTTCATTATCTGGAAAAGAATATATATATACAGTTCTGTTCAGCACCCGAGTAAGTCCTTGGCCTCAGTGGTACTCTTATGGGGATGGCTTTGCCTGCCTCAGATTGTGTTGTATTGGAAGAGATGTTTTTCCCAGTTGGTAACCTTTCACTTTCACATGCTACCACCAAATTCTCACATTACAAGAGTTAGAATTATAGCATCCATTATCATAAACACAGAGAACTGGATGCAAAAGGCCCTCTGTCATTAAAGTGTGTATGTTTTAATTATGTCATCTTGCATTTACCTCCTCTCTAAGGTAAGCCAACTCAATCATTTTAATTTTACTTCACTAGAAATGTGTTGCATGTCCCTAGCTATTCTTAATGCCTCTTTCCGAAAGCCATTAAACTCAGTAGGATGCTTTCCGAGATGATGGCAGGTACTGAGAACAGTGTTTCTAATAGGAGAGTCAATCAGTGATTTCTGTAATGACATTGTCATCTTTTCTATCCTATTCTTCATCCCACTTATTTATCCTAATGTTATCCTAATGTTTTGTTTACTGTTTCAGCTGAGAGTACATGTTGAACAGAGGTCTGCTTTTAAGTGCTGGAAATGATGCTCATCATTTTCCTGAGACGCTAGAATTAGTTTTGAAATCCATAAAGGAGCTTGGTTGTCCAGACTTCTATCTCCCATACGCATTACTTTGTATTTCTTAGCATTTGAGTTTGCTGTCTTGCTGTGTATTAATTTTGGCTGGATCTTCACAGGGAAGCTGGGGAACGCAGAGCTGATAGTTGTTTGTGTTTTGGCAATAGTGTTTCATTTTCATGCTGGATGTAGTCAGTGCAAGTGTGGCCGTGAAGTTAATATATGCACTACATATTATTATCCCTCCTTCGGAAAGTTTTTTCCACTTTAAATACTCTGCATTATATTTAGGTCTATCTTTCTAGTGCTCTCTGCCACTCCTGCCCTAAGTATTGCTCTGTTAGGATAAGTGATTATCAAGCACTTAATTTCCCAAACGAACTCTCATGATCTGTTTGCAACAGCTTTGAGATCCACAGTGTGAACCTTCTCCTCATCCAGGCCACCCCTTCCCAAGCTTCTCTTGGAGAAGCTTCTTTCAGTACGATGCTGGCCCAGGGTTCAGGAAGGAGATTCAGAGCTCTGCAGAGAAGACAAATAATCACAGAGATAGCAAAAATCCTGTGGGGTTTCGAGATAATGAAGAGTAGCAAGTGAATGAATGAATGGATTTTGTCATAAAACTGCAGCACCAGTGAAGTTTCCTCACTGTGAGAAGTGCGGGGCTTTTGCTGCCACCTGGGGCTGGAACTGCCAGCATGGACACGATGGTAGGGTTTGAGGGCTGTTACAAAGGTATGCTGCACGTTACATAGCTTGCCAGTCTCTGGGAGGATGATGGTTAGCAATCCATGAGATTCTGAAAATTTAGTAGGGTAATTAATAGATCCCCACGTACCTAATTGTCCGACATGCAAATCCTCAGAGTTTATCAACAGAAATGAGTATTCTATTGTCCTTTTAGGCTTGATTGACCAGGGTGACTGATTTTGCCTTTGTTATTCTGGGGGACTTTGCTAATTTTCCACTTTGCCAAGTGATGAGAGCTGCACTGTAGGAAAGATCTATGTTATAGCTGTGGTGTGCCATGCCAGTGGTGGGTGCATTTGAAAGATAAAGGATGTATTGCAATGACTCATTTATGAGTTGGAACAGAGGGCTGTACACCAAGCTACACAAAATGCAGTGCTGAAGGGAGGCAAATATCATGCCCTGGCACATGCTGAACAAGGAGCCACAATTGGTGCCAGTGCCACCAGCTTGGTGGCCCTGGGACCTCCTGCAGATGCCAGTGATGGCCCTGCAGACCACCTGTGTGCTGTGGCCAGCACTGATTTTATCCAGTGTTGTGCCACAGCAGCTTCAGTATGTGCAATGAACAGCTCAAAAGTGCTTCCCGAGCTCCTGAGAAAGGCACAGTTGAGCATTAAAAGATTATCTCAAATGTTTTCAAGAGTTAACGTATTTTGAATGAGTGTCTGTAGGTATGCAGAAACCAAGAAGAGAGCTATTTTTCTGCAGTATTAAAGCAAAGCAAACATTCAGAACTTAAATTCTGTACCCTACTAGGCGAGAAGCACTAAAGACCAGCTCCATGCATGGTAGGTATTATTGTTTCTAACTCTCTATACCCATGAATTCTTTGTGTCTCCCACAAAGTTTCAAAAATGTTTCAGTAAGAAACTTTCCCAAAGTGCTTTATTAAAATCATGCTCAGTTACTGACACATTGATGAAGTTCCTCTCTCTAGTTGAAGCTCCAATGATTTTAATTTTATCAGGAAAATACATAAAACTCAAGCAAAAGAAAAACTATCAAACTCTAATAAATCTTTTAAAACAAATTAAAGCGATGACTGAGCTGACATGTTCAATTTTCAATAAAAAAGGATTTTCAGCAAGCCACAGGCATTACTCAAAGACTGAAATCTGCAAAAACACAATTCTCCCTGTTTGTTTGCACTTGAATGCATTAAATCAACTTGGTGGCTGATGTGTACAACACAGCACCGCAGTGCAGGGCAGCTCGGTGGTTCAGGACACTGAAAGATTCTTACCAATACCAGGAATGTCCTCAATAAGAAATGTTTTTTTTAAAAAAGACTTTTCAGTGAACTTTCCGTGCAAAGCTAATGCGAAGCTTCATGTTTGGCTCATCTCCAGTTTAAATCATTATCTGTAAGGTGTGAGATTTGTGCATCAGAAGCGTAGCTGAAGGTGAATGTGTTATTCATTCGCAATTCTCAACAGAATGGTGCTGGATGTGACTTAAGAAACCTCAGTTGCCTTCTCATTTGATTATATAAATATTGCTGGTAGAGCAAACCAATCTCAGCTGGAAATTCTCCATCCACATTTCCTATTCCAGAAAAGCACAGTATAACTCACTAAATAAATAATATTAACCATGCAAGCTATTAAATGTAAAAGTAGAGTATTGTTCTGAATATTTACTTATGAAAGGAGCGTAATACTGTGCAAACCAGCTCCTTATATGGTCCTCTCTGAACCTGAAATGTCCATAAAAAGATACAATTTAGGACTGTGCCTTCTTCGTCCTTTAGTCTCTAAGCCACTGCTGGTCATTTCCATTTGCTCTAATTCTGCCTATGAGAATATTCCAATTTCAGGTAAGAGTTAAAGATAAAAACCAAACCCATCATGTCTCTGTACTGCATTTTCATCATTTCTTTCTTTGTATGTGCCTCCTTCTTTCGTATTCTGACTGAAGGGACATATCTTTGGCTGACTACCTAATAACTGAATAAACTCTGGAAAATAATACACTGATTTCCTAATAATAGCAGCAATTACTCTTTCTGACTTTACTAGTACTCTTAGCTTGATGTGTTTCTGATTAATTAGGCAGTAGTTTTCAGTCATGAAGCAATGTAAAAATACCCTTTAAGGTCAAAGAACTGGTGTGCTCTGTATGCCAAAATTTTTACATTTTTCTTAAGTCAGGTTTGTATAATTTTTGGATTCTCCTACACATGGCCACCTTTGAAGCTGAACTTCCTTGCCTTCAAAGCTTGTGTTGACGTTTTGATAAGGAAATAAGTAATAGTGGTGACAAGTAAAAGCAAGGTGTGAATACTGCAGAAAGAGGATTATAATCTCTGATTAAAATATGCTAGTACAAAAAAAAAAGTCTACTTTTACAATTATTTAAGTGTATTGTACTTTTGGTGAGCACTATGTGTGGAACAACAACAGAAGGTGGGATATTACTGAGCTGTATAATTGGGGCAGGTACGACTTTTATAGAAAAGCTTCATATATTTGTTTGTATATAGAACATAAATCTTTATTGGAGATAGAGTCTGTAACAGTGTCATAAAAATGATGGTTGAATATTTCTGGTAATTTGTGGCGTGCTTCGAAGGTCAGCCTTTAGCCACTGGAGAGGTCAAGCAGCACTCAGGGTGGGTACCAATTTATTGGGGATTTCTGCTTGGTTAAATGCCCATTGAGCATGACAGCTGCATTTATAGCAGGAGTTAATGTGCGAGGATTTGCTGGGACACATTGACTCTCCTGACCTGATCTCTAATTTAGTTACATAGTTCCACGGTTTTTCATCAGACATAGACTCATGTGTCAGATGGATTGCTTCTTGTTTGTCATATTAATGGGTCTGTTCCCATGTGATACTGGTTTTGTTGGTGTTGATGGGCTCTGGAACCATCCTGTTAACTGGATAGTCCCATAAGTGTTTAAAGTCCTCTAGAGCAAAAGCAATGTAAAGTTCTTATAGTTACAAGGATTAGGCAAATGTTCAGTCGTTGCATTTCCAAAGAGCATCTCAAGATTAAGAGGAAGAAATAGTGCTCACAATTAATATCAATCCCACAAAAGAGACTTACACTAAGTCTTTTTATTTTAGCATACAGCATTTTTGATATGTAATTTGACATTTAAGGTTATCTTAAAAATACACAGGTTCCCTCTCTATGAATATGCTGATTGTCTATTATAATTCCGTTTTGCTCCAGGTTAAATGAAGACAATTTATTATGTATCACCTATTATGTATAGATTCTCATTTGCTACCAGAACACTTTTTTCCCCTCTTTAGAAGGACACGCACTTTGTCAGCTAGGGATTATTTTCTGGAAATAATTGAATTAGGAGAAAAGAAAGGCTCTTGTGAATCATAGCACAATGTTACACACTCAGCCGTGGACTATTTCATTTTATCTCATTTCCGAAGCTACTGCTGCTTGCAAGTTGCATCTCAGAGCTCTGTGCTCCGTACCCCCACTTGTTATTTCATTGTTGGAGTCAAATTCGAGTTAGATGGTTCAGAGTTTTAAAATCAGATGTAAAGTGTCAGCTGGAAGAGCCTCTTTTTCCAAAGAGATCCTGGACATGAAAGTGCTGAAAGTAGAATTGCCTCTTGTCTCTTTGAATTTTCTCACTAACTGCTGACTGAATAACTCACACTTTTGTTGTTGTGTCTGTTGATGTGTCTGTTAGAAAACACTCTCAGTGTTTTCTAAATTACAGTTACTGTATTTAAGTAGCTGTAGGTGAAGTGGAAAGAAAGAAAGAAAGGAAAAAAAAGTAACCTGAATGTTAAGTAACAGCTTGAAACACATAAAATAATAATAATTTTTAAAAAACACCATCTTTTTTTTAATAGAGCAGCTACTGATGAACATGCCATCCTTTAGAGCAAAGAAAATGACAACACGAGTAGGCTTCCTTGAGCTATGTGTAACTTGCTTTCATTCTCAATGTTCTTTTTCACTTGAAATTTCCATGCTTTCCTTAGATTTTAAATACACTGTTTAACCTTGCATCTGTTTCTCAGTGTTTAATTAGCAAAAGTTGCATGGTTCTCGGGTAGTAATTCACCACCGTTGGGCATTAGCATTGTTGGTTAATTAGAATGTAATATCTAATTATGTAATATTGAAAAACGAAGTCTTAATAGCCTAGGATTTTATAGGATTCCTGAACAGCAAAAAGCAGAAATCTTAAAACAAACGTTATTGTTCATAAAGAATAGACTATGAGCACCCCATTTAATATATTAATCTGAATGACTGAATACCATAGGTAACCCTATTACAGCTTTAATAGAGAGCAGAAATACTTCTTGAATGCACTAAGTTTTAAAAATCCATACTTGTAGATCTGTCTACTAAGATCTTGATAGAGCAATTCTTTGCATAGAAAAGCGTTATCTGGCCAATTCATACACAATTCCGATAAACTGTCAATTGGCTTTTTAGTGCCTACCATATTCTGAAGCAGAGAATTAAGATTTACAGAGAATATGCAGAAAGATACTATTTATCTGCAAGGTATCCTTAGTTATTTCATCCTGTTATTGTTGTATAAAGTCCATTCAGTATGGTGAGTTATCATAGTCTGTAGCTTGAGCCGATGTTGAGCTTATTTTCCACTGGTATTAGCTAAAATGTAGTGTTTTAAGGCTGTACCACATGCACTTGGAAACACATCATTTAACTTCCCTTCACTGTGCTGATCAATATGACATTTGAAAGAAAACATCGGTCTTGATTGCAAAATTGTGTCTCAGAAAGAGGTGGCTTATCAGTATTTTATGCTTTCAGATCTAATCATATTTTTAGATGTGGCATTAAACACTGAAGGCTGGATATATCACAAGCCCCAGCCCATTCCATTTGCAGTAATAATCCTCTCTGATTAGGACTTATAGTTAGATTATACAGAGATCAGAAATCATTTCTCAGTGGAGTGACATTTATATCGTTATTTTTTTTAAAAACAAGTAGGAATTATCCCCATTCAAATGAAAATGAACGTAGTGCATGCATCCTACTATTTATCTAAATACTATACCTTATATGTATTTTTAGTTTTCCAGGAACAATGTTTTATGCTCTCGTTTTAAAACACAGCAGTGTGAATGGTCATTTTAATTTGATCTGTTCTTTTCTTTGCAGTTTGATGTCAAACTGATGTGTGTTTGATAATGATGGCTTGTGAAGTTCTTTTTTTTTCAAATTTATGAAGGTTAAGATTACAAACATTTGTTTAATAAGAATGCATGTAAAGGAAAAGCTCAAGGTTTAAAAGAGAAGTGGACCATTTATGTTAGGAAAATAAGAGAATCTCTCCAGTTGCTGTTTTAGACTTGAAAATAAACATGAAATTTTCCTCCAGCTTTAAAGGGAATTTGATCAGATCATAAAAAATAAAGCAGGCAAACTATTCCAAACAAGCATGCACACTGAAGAAGCCAATCACTGATTATTTTATACTAATCTTTTCTCAAACAGAATGTTATTCATTTTCAAAATCCTTATTATTCTGATCTAAAATCCATTTATCAGCTTTCACAAGACGTTGCATGTGTTCCTAAGACTTCACAACCTGACTATACTTAACTGTTAGCAGTTAAAATCTTCTCCAAATGCTAAAGTAAATTTCGTATTAAGGCACCGGAAAATCTGTAAAGTGCTTAGAACATTTAAACTGTACAGAAAAGCTGATGCAACTCATTAGTTTGTGTCAAATGCAGTTATATTTTCATATATCCCAAATGAAGATCAGAAGAGGATATTTCAGACGTATATTCTTAGCTTTAATGGTCTTTCTTCATGTCTACAATTGGCAAATAGTTTTATGCCCCCGTGCCATGGGGCTGCACTTGAAAACACCAGAGCCTGCAGCACCATATTGTCCCTGTGTTGTGTTTCTGAATGCCTGCATTCAGCCAATACTACAGAAAGTAAATGGAGAGTAGAAATATATATCTCTAGTATTTGCTCTTCATGGACTTTTGTATGTATTGTTCCTGAGGTATTAATAATGCTTAGTGAATTCAGTAAGAGACAGGATGCAAATGGTAAATTTAATTATTCTGTAGTAAAAACCCACAAACACATAAGTCCCATCAAAGTTTGATATAACCCAATTAAAAATAGGGTAAAACTCATCCCTTTGTCTTAATAAGCATGTTAAATTAGCTACGTCCCCCAAAGAAAAAAACATGCTTAGAAACAAATACCACAGCGTTTAAGAGTAGGAAAAGAGTTATTTCTTGTCCCCTGCTATTTGTAATCTGTGATTAAGTGGTGTGAAATGGAGCTAAGCCATCCTGTTGGTGCCTTAGAGCGCTTCCATCTCCCCTGTGCACTCCAAACACATCTGTAACGAGAGCAGAGCATGGCAGTGCTCATCTCCATCTTTGTTAAAAAATCTTTTATAGCAATGCAAACTGTAAACAATGACTGTCATTTATGTAATCCCACAAAGCTGTAACTCTTACAGAAGCATGGATAAAAAGAAAGAAAACCTAATTATATGTATTTCTCACATGCTATGGTGAAAGTAATTGGAAGGTGTCTTTTTGTCTCCAGACCCAATTTTCCGTTTGTTTATCTGTTTTTGTCTTGTTTTTGTTTATTTTCCTGTCTGTGCATTTGTTTGGTTGAATTTTCAAGAGTTGAAATCCTGGTGATAAGAGGTTGGACTGAAAAACAGAACGGGAGCTGTTTCCATGGTTTGAAAGATGTTAGTGGTCCAGTGTGTAATCCTGCAATTATCATAATGGAATTTTTTATGGTGTAGCACTGAAATATTGGAGCATTCTTACTATTTCTGTTTACAGAAGACCTAAGTGTTCTGATATAAAATGAAAATCTTAAATGAGTAGCAGTAATACATTAATATAAAAAAATACACTTTAATTAATAACTTTTTATTGAAAATATTTTTTTTTTA
Organism: Numida meleagris; assembly: GCF_002078875.1. NCBI lineage: Eukaryota > Metazoa > Chordata > Aves > Galliformes > Numididae > Numida > Numida meleagris. Next base: position 2,592,529 of record NC_034412.1, read on the forward strand.
CTTCTAATTATTACTAATGTTTCTCCCATTCAACTATTCATTTCCACTATATGGTAATGATTCAAGTCACATAAGTTTATGCCCTTTGTTTACCTGGACCACTTTTCTAAGTCACAGGACATTTTTAATGACTTAGGTAAAGAAGATTTTAATCACTCTATTCCCGTGTCTCATATCGTATCCTATTTTTATTTTTCAGTGGAATATAAACTTTTAAATTAAAATTTAAAATTAATGCTATCACAATCTAGATTTGGACTGTGCAGTTCCTCAATAAACAGCGGATGTACACAATGATTAGAGTTGTGCTACTGCAGGTACTGCCTAATAACTAGAAAGTACTTGCTTTCTATTAGGTAATTTACTCGCTAATTAAACTCCTTTTAATCATGAGGTATTCTATTTAAACCTTGTTACAGAAACTATTTCTTAATGTATATATGATTTGTTTGGGCGAGTAATTCAAGTACTTATTGTTTATTAATAATTTACGGACAAGATGTTCCTGTAATTTCCCCAGAAGTACTCTTAGCTGGTAGGCTCTACTGATTTCATGGCATTTGCTTCTCAAAGAGGCTGCTGTTCCACTAGTGTAATTGGCAGAGCCCCATTGACTTCAATGGAGCCTCAGCAATTCTTACCAGCACTTTTTTGCATCATTAAAGGCGTTTAAAAATCTGGTCTTGTAAAGAACGGGTGATGTGATATTAAAAGAAAGTCAAGCTCATTGTTTCATGAAAATCCTTTGAAAGTCATCGGAGGAGGCAAAATTCCTCTGCTCCTGGCTTTTCTCCTCTTTTCTGCCATGTGAGGGACCAGAAACTCAAAGTTCCCACATGTTATTGGCATTCCTCGAGGAGTCTCACCCTCCTCGTTCTTCCCTCCCTCCTGCCTTCAGTGTTGGCTGACAACAGCTGAGAGAGCTCTGCTCCAAATTAGTAATTTTGCCATTACTAAGAACAAGTTTATTTTTGATGCTTTGCTACACTTTAAAGTAGTAAAGTGGCAAACAAAACAGTTTTCCTATAAAAAAGTTTTTTTTCCAATTTTTTTTCTTCTCCCAGTGTTCCACTAATAAGGCTTGGTGATCATTGACTTTCTAAATATAGTTATCTTATTTAAAGATAGTAAGGCATGAATTAAGGCTGTAGAAGCTTGAATAGTAGCATTTTAGTTTTAATTATTTTGTAAAGGCTAAAAAATCATCCACAGAATAACACCAAGTAGAGCAGAAACTTTATCTGAGCACTTCATCATGCATGGGGAAAAAAAACCAACAAAATTATTTCCTAATGCTAAGCACTTAAACACAGCTGTGTTTGGTTGTCTTGCTAACAGACATAGTTCTCAAAGAATTTGACTGTCTAGTTTTCCCTTTGAGAACATATGTATGACTGTAGATGTAGATATACATGACTATAGTATATGCCACGTTTGCTACTCTAAGGTTGTTCTTTAGGCTGAGCTACATTTGGGCTTACAAAAAATGGGTAAATGTATGGTGATGTAGCTGTAAAAGAAGAACGATACCTTCTGATCAAATATGAGAATCCATATTTTGGCCCAGAGAGAAGTTTCGTGAAGCAGAATTCATTTGCAGTGCGAGCTACTGCAGGGATCCCAGTTCAGCATTGTGATGCAGTAATGAGACAGTGCGGTGCGAATATGGGAGTACTGTGAACATACATCCAAAGTACTGTGAAAGCATAACAGAAGTTATGATTAGACACGTAATGTCCAGATTTAGATGCACTTGCCAAAGATCAAAATGTTTTGATTCCTTCAGTTGCATATAAAGGTAAATTGTCCAGCATGGGCATTCTGCTTATCTGATTTATAGCATAATTTTTTGTTCATGTGATTCAACCAGAGTGTAGGTAGCTACAAGAGATAAAAATCTTGCATAGCTGTTAACTTTTTTTTTTTTTTTTCCCCAGAGCTGATGCACAAGTCTGCCAAATAGCACTGGCACTTAATACACTCAAATTGTAAAGAAGATTTTAATCCTTGCAAGAACTCACCTTTTCACTCTCAGCCTCTGGCTGTCCTGTGTGGGGAAGAGAAATGTTCAACAAGGCTGGTCAGAGAGGTTGGCTTAGTATCCAGCTCCGGTCCCTGAGGTGAGTGCTAATGGGTCTTGAAGTATGTAAGTACCTTGTATTCAAGTGTATGACTTGCTTGTTTAGTTCAATGAATCACCCTTGGTTGGATGACAAACACTTGAACAGACAGCAAAATGTCTCAAATGTTGATGAAATCTGCTATAATCCAGTAAGATATGTCTTTTTTTGGCAACTGCTTTTTTTATTACAAAAATGTTTTTATTTGGGACACTGATAAAATTACTCCTGTGAGGTCTGTTCTCCAGCATCATCCCACTTGTCTTCCCTAATGGCCACATTCCTGTCCTCTCATAGGGAAGTGTCTATATTTATGGGTTATCTTATGACATTTCATGCACTTTCCAGCTTTAACATTTGGTTCATAGTTAAAAGTTTGAGTGTGAATTCTGCATAATGGAGCTGGCTAGTGGGAACCGTGACCTTTGCAAACTTAAGAAAGGCCTCTGGCAAGGAACCTCTAATAAAAAGTATCTCCAAGTTCCATAGGTTCTTGCGCCCAAGGCAAGAGTGAGCATCATTAAATTATTGAAAGGCAAGGAACAAAATATAGGTACAGATAACACTGAGTGGGAATGGAAATGTAGTTGAAAAAAAAAGGCTGTTAAATTGATTTTACTTGTGAGGCTTATTGAATAAATATTGCATTTCTAAAAGACAGCATCGACTGAGGAGCTCTTTGCAGCTCTTTTTTTTTTGGTTATTTCATTTATTTTCTTCTTTGAAGAATTCTGCTAGCACTCTTGAAATTGATAAAAGCACTGGGTTGTAATTGTAAGCTTTTGTTTTTATTCATTGGCCGTATAACATGCCAGCTCGGTGCAGGCTGCTATTATATGTAGAGATATGTGCTCCACTCCAGTGCATGCCAAGAGCCACATTCTCAGCGGTGCTTACATTGTCACAACCCACAGATTTCCCCAGTCATGTTGGTAGTGGGGTCAATGTACAGATTCTCAGTGACTTCAGTGGGATTGAGGTGCATTTTACTAGAGCTAAAAAGGCTGAAATGGTGAATGGATATTCAGAATCTTCACTCCCTCCTCATCCGAGGCTGAATAATGCCATACGTATGTTGGAATGTCACTGATGAAAGCATTGCTCAGATTACATTTGATTTAATAAAAGTTATGTGATTAAAACTTAACTCTCTCCTTAGAAAGCATTGCAAGTAGGACGTGGAACTGCTAGAAAGGCAGGTGGTAGATGTTTCTCCCACGATAATGGACAAGCTTCTCTAAACTCTGGGTGTCAGGAGCCAGACTTTTCTTGACTGCAGTTTCATGACTAAAAATGAATTGGTTTCTGTCATGGAACGTGGGACTAGATGGGCATGAACTATCTGCAGCCTTAGGAACTGTGCTGGAGAGCAGGGTATTTGGGTGTGATGCTAGTGAAGAGCTAAGGATCTGCCATTAGCTATTTCAGATATTGTGTATACTCTAGGGATAAAGCCTAATTAAATATCCATAGGCTATGTAAAGCCTAATTAAATATCCATAGGTTACGCAGTGCCTTGCGTTTCTGTTTCCTAGTCCGTGACCAGGGATCTTGCCCACTACACAAATGTGAATAAATATAATAATCGCCGCTATCATCACGGATATTCTGCTTAGCTTACCCAGTCCTCAGTTCTGAGAGCCACTTGGACTACAATGGCTTCAGTAAGAAGTATGGAAAGTGGCTCTTAGGGCTGCAGACACAATTCATTTGTTACACTGCTGTTTAAGTTGCTCTGCTTGTACTGCATCGCTCCATTTCTTTGAAGGAACAAGTTGTTATGGCTGCCAAAAAGTTTTCTGGAAATAATACAGATAAGCTAATACTTGTCATACAAAAATCCAATGTTTATAATAGCAGAAGAGCATTCATATTTATATTTTGCATTTTACTTACACACAGCAGATAGAATTGATTTCATACTGGAGTCAGCTCTTTAGCCGCGCTATCTTCCCTCTTGCAGGGAGAAAAAGTATTTTAATGGAAGCAGATACTCTTATTTTCTTACAGGGGATTTGTTACATTAGTTTCAATTTAGGAAAAAAGCAAACGAGTGACATCAAAATACAAGCAAACCTATAGCCGGATAAAGGCCTTTGCACATAATGCTATCAGTAATTGGAAAAACACGAACACGCATTTGAGTTGTGAAACGTACATCATGTCCCAGAGATAGTTAAAAATACATAATAAACTCTTCCCTGGAGGGGCCTGTAAGTGGAGCCCTCGCAGGAGTGCGTCAGGGGTCCTTATGCAAAATGATTTTATAATGGCTGAGGAAGAAATTATTTATTAGTTCATCAGACATAAAGGAGTAGTTAATGATAGCATTCATTACAATCTTTATTGTGGCGCATAATTAGCGACTCTGCTTCCGTCTGAATGCAGTAGCAGAGCACGACAGGTAGAGGAACAAACAAAGATGATTTATTATAATATTAAAAATACTTTTCCCTATCAAAAGTGATGTATACTAGTAGAGAGAAAGTAAATGTATTTAGCAGAGATTTCAGAAGCTGGTCCCCAAATACCTCCACTTGCCGTGTGTTGCCTCACACCAGCATGAGCATCGCAGGGAGGGCATGCCACCCTAGGGTTCAGCAGATGATCTCTGCTCTAGTGTTGGCTGTCACCAGTGGTTTGCACTGTAATTTTGCAAGTACTCAAGTTGTTTGAAATGAAAGGCTCCTTGCTCAGGCTGGAGAAAGAGAGGAATTTCCATTCGCTTCGGACAAAGGGTGGGCGTCAGTGCTGACCCTGCAACAAATCTTCCCTATGGGACAGAGAGGGAACTACTAGGAATGGAAGAAAAGAGAAAATGGTGTCAGTGTTATTTATAATCCTGTGTTGTTCGTGAAGGTAGACAATCCAGATCCCCTCCCTTATTTTTCCTCTTTACACATAATTTAACTCCCTTTCTTTCTTTTCAGTGGAATCGAATGTATTCCCCAACTGCACTATGAAAATTACAGTAGTTCCTGGGTTAAAAAGGTGCAATATTTATAGGAACATTTTATGATTTTTCTCTTATGCTGGACACTGAGTTTCTTTTCCTGGTATTAGATGCTGTGTGCAAGCCTGCACGTTTGTTAATTTGTTGCATTTTAAAAATAAACGAATTGTTTTTTAACTATAGGTTATGCTTAGTGTGCTTGACTATGGGTTGTGCTTGGCAGTTGGTTGTGCTTATTCTACAAGATTAAAAAAAAGATGGATAACAGTGCAATCCTTCTCGTTTACTCGAAGCGTAAATGAGTAGGGAACGCAAACTGAGTCTTTTACATAAAAATGAATATGTATTTGCAGTTTATATACTCCATACATCCACATTTTCGGAATAAAGAGGACTTACACCTGACCTGTACCCAGCGGAAACATTCTCCCTGTTTTCAGAATCTTTGAAGGAGAATTTAAATGAATTTGGGGAGATGTTAACTTTGTTTCGGAGATGGATGGGATTAAGAGGTCAACGTGGAAAGTAACAGAGCAGAATGCAGCCTGAACCTGACAGACCAATCAGTTGTTTCCATAGATTTTTAAGCAAGAATGTGCCATTATAAACATCTTTTCTGACCTCCTGGGTATTGCAAGCCAGGAAATTTAATCCATGATTCCTGCATTAGAGGAAACTGCTCTGCTCTGTTTCATAAAATGGTTGTCTTGTTTGTTTTGCTGGGTAATATTTTACTTTCTCAGGGCGTAGAATATCAGCCATTAGAAGCCAGTCTTGGCTTAGTGTTCTGTAGATTTATTTTGAACATTTTGATACATATTATATAAGCAAAGGCTTCATCAAACAAAAACTACTGAAAACAGCATAGTCACTGCAAATTCTATTCTATCACTGCACAGAGCTTATCTATTTTACTTTATATTTTTTCCTCTTACAGCGAGCTTTCTTTTATCTCGAGAGACTGATTCCACTTAGACCCCTCCTATGCCTGGTTTTGCCATAAATCCAGAATGATAACCCCCACTGTGCTGAAATATTCACAAGAGGAGTATCACCGCTGTTATTTAAGGAACGCCACAAAAAAAGAAGACACGGAAATGCGTGGAGCTCAAGTCTCGGGTAAGGCACGCTTGGGAAAGAAATGCATTTTCAGAAAACCACTTCCAGCTCAGGAAACAGGAGGTCAGAGTCCTGGCCAGAAGTCAGAGGGTAAAATAGGTGGAGGAATATTCCTGCTGAGGAAGGTGCTTTGTAAGAACCTCACAGTCATTATAAATACCATAAGTGTGCTCCTCACATACAGAACATCTCCTGACTTTCTGTGTGTAGGGGCACAACTTCAGTGACAGTATTTGTATCCTCCTATTTATTTGCAGAGAGAGATTTGCAATCTCAGAGAAGAATTTAGGCAATTGGATGATTTTATTTAATCACACGGTGTGTTTAGACGTCAAGAAGTTTTCTTTAGATAAAAACCGTGTAAAATTACGTCTGATAGATGGTATATGATATGTTGCCAAAGAGTTAAAAATAAGTAATTCCCATGATAAATACCTCAGCTTCCTTCTTCAGTCCCTAGCTGCAATGCTGCAACAATGTCACTTTCCTAGAGAACAGATTTCCTAAGCCGTTTTGCAGATATCACATAGTAGAGCTTTAGTTTTTAACATCTATTTCAAATGGCTCAGGTTGCTTTTAAAGCTTTTGTGGGTTTGAAATAGCATCACCTCTTGTGGCACTGTCGGCCTGGTTGCTTAACTGCTGTGTTCAAACACCGTGTTCTATGCAATCTGATTTGCGCTGCCCACATCCATGGAAGCTCTTTCTTCTGTGGCATTTCTGCAATCACCGCTTTATCTTAATTATAATAATAAGTAATTTGCAAAGGGTATTGAAGTGGAAAAATAAACAAAGTAAAAAGAAAAATCCTAGATAAGTGCATTACCAGAGAGACCCACTATTGGTTGTATTATCAAACGTTACTATGATGGATTTTTAGATAAGCATTTCACCCCAAACAATGCATCTAACTCACAATAAAATGTATATTGAAACAAAGAAGCAAATGCTGTGAGGGAAGAATGAAAATACTGGAAAACACAAGTTTGTCTCATGTGGAATAAACCAAATAGATACAGAGCAAGAGCTCCAAATCTCTAAGAAATAGCGGTCATGTATTTGAATTCATGACACTTTTGCAGAAGTCAGTGGCTGGCTTTCCTGTGACAGTACCAGGAGCCCCAGGCAGAATGCTAGCTGCAGGAGATGCTCCGTGTCCTTCAGAGCCAAGAGTGTAACTACACAGAACTACTCGCTCTTGTTTAGGAATCTTTTCTATACATTCCTAACTAAATATCCTCTTAAAATCCCTCACGTTTACAAGCTGATGAGGTGTTGTTCCTTCAGTTGCTATAAGAGCATTCCGATATCCACGGTAGCTGGGGTTGCATATGAAAAAGATTATCTAATTTCACCTCCACTACCATGGACAGAGTTATCACCCACTAGATCAGACTGCGGCCCCATCCAACCTGAACTTGAATGCCTCCAGAGATGAGACTTCCACTTGTTCCAGCACCTCACCACACTCTGAGTAAATAATTTCTTCCTAACATCTAACCTCAGCTTCCCCTCCTTAGTTTAAAGCCATTCCCCTTTGTCTTATCACTATCAGACCTTCTAATGCACGTAAAATTCTTCTTCAGGAAAGATACTAAACAATACCTTTAGGTTATTCTTGCTTCTTAGTTCCTGTAAACAGGGAAGTGCTACTTGCAGACTACGTTATTTTACCATATCTATGGATAACAGAATTAGTTGGCTTGAGAATCCCCGGGCAGCTGGGTTTGCATGACCAGAGACTGGATAATGTACAGATTTGCTGGCGTTAAGTGGCATGCAGAGGTCACTCAAACCATTGAGTTTTATGAAAAATCCAGAAATAGATTACCATTACCATATGGGAGGACTGGCAGTGGAATCTCACCATATTCTTCTGGAGTAACTAATAGCTTTAATGTTCAGTTTTCCAATTATCGATAATTTTTTTTTTTCTCTGGAAGCAGTTTATGAATTATGATGTTGGTAAAACATCCGAAATGAAATTCTGGGATTTTAAAAGTGAATGCTCGAGAGTTATGACGGCTTTGAAAAATGCGAGCCTGCAATAGAAAGACTGAATTGACTCCGAGGAACTCTGGTGTTGACATCAGCAGGAGCAAACAGGCAGCAGCAAGTGAGGAGCTGCATGCCTGCACTACTAATATCTCCAGTTAAAACTAATGGTGTGGCAAAGGTAGCAATGAAAAGGCCTGTCCAGATCCCCAAATCTGAATGTGTAAATTTAGCAGATCAGTTATCCCGAGGTCTTCTTTGTTCAAAATAACTGAAAAATACAAACACTAAAAATACCTCTGAAGAAAGGCAGGACTGGTTCCCTACTGGAGAAAGGTTATATTTCAGCATAAAATCCAGCAAGTGGGAGTAAAGCTCATTACCTGCAGGGATGTAAGGACATCGAATGGCTCAGGAACCTGAGTGTAGTCCATGCACTGGTTTTGCTACACTGCATTTTTCAATCAAAGCACAGTGGAAATCCATATATTTAATGTCTGACTATTGTTTTTTTATTTATTTTTTTTCATGGAGGAGCTAAACAAGAGAGAAAAGGAGGATTGCAATCCTTAGAGCCTGTAGAGGCAGACGGCTGTTGGCTGTCAAGGGAGAGGATTAGCACCTACGTGTCTTTCAGTGTATTTATTTCTTATGATATCTGTCTTCTCATGAGGCAGAGGCATTTTAGAGCACTTCAGGTAATCTTACTGAAGCAACTGGTGTTGTTAGCATGCTGTGTGTGTGTGTGTTTATTCTGCTCTTGCACTCCTCTTTTCAGTTCTCCACCACTATTTGCTGGGTGCATTTCATAAGCGTGACAAATCATTGCTACATATGAATTTTAAAATAGAATTTTGTATTATATTTGGAAACCAGAAATGAGAGAGAAACGTGAATGCCTGAATCCTGAGTGCTCCTGAGCTCACAGAGGGCTCCATTGCCTTTTTAGATGCAGTTGCGTTTGGGAAGAGGCACCCGCAGATCTGGAGACATCACTCTGAGAAACCTGGGGGGTCATGGAAGTATAAGCCTGGCTGACACAATGAAATACCCAATGAAGAGTGAGCTCTGTGTATTTTGCTTCTGGCTTATGTTTCCAGGTGAGTTAATAAAAACTCATTTCAGTTAATCTACATCCATTGGGTATTGTCTATGTGTCTTTGGGGCTGAATGATGCTTTGGTCACATCTGGGCTACACTAGCAGAGCTTAAAGCTTCTACTGTCCACGAATTAGAAGAATCAATCTCTTTGAACACATTTCAAATTGATCCTTGATTTGACCACATAGCTCTTGGATAAGGTACCCTACTATTAGTCAATTTGACTTGGAAAGATGATGATCCAAATTAAAATGGAAACCTGACCTATATTGAGCAGCTGCAGTCTGCAGAGCGATTTTATTATTGTTATTATTATTATTAGTGTGCAGCTCTGTTTGTGAAGTCCTTGCTGTGAATACTAATGTCTGTGCCCAGGGCTGTGTCCAGAATTCCTAACTTGGGCATTTGCATTAACGATCAGCGGCCTGTAATATGGCCTTAATCCTGGCTCCAAATGGCTCCGAATCTCCAGAACAAAATGCTTCTGTATCCCCTGCTTGTAAGAATTTACTAAAGACTAACAGTTACACAAAAACTGCCTGCTAGCTTGAGGGGACAGATTTTCCTCCATCAATTGCCTTGTCAGTTTTAATCGTAGTTTGAAGTGACCACAAAAGCTTTGAAAATGTATGGGTTATGGGTAAGGTCCTGCTTTCCCAAAGGCAGGGTTGCATTTGGTCAAGAGTGGCTTCTTGTGTACCTGCCAGCACACAGACAGTATGGCATCACTCTGCACATCTCTGGGTTTTTGCAGCTCTGGCACAACATTTGCACAAGTGACAATTAAGGAAAGGTATGAAATGCTTTGCACGTAATTACTGATTTTGATTAATTTTAATCCAAATTTCAGTAATTTATATGAGTATGGAAGAGATGAAACCTTACTGATGTATTTCAGGTGTTCTTTCTGTATTTCTTACCCTTGCAGGAAAAGCAAGTTTAGTCTTAGATTCCAGTAATTACCTGTGTTATTAACGAGAGAAACAAATACATCCTAGATATCGAGTATCTCCTGGTTTCAGTCTCTCCCTCACACATGCAGTTTTATGACCAAATCCCATTTCTAAATTCAGCAGATTTTAGCCAATAATTAAATTTTCATGGCTAAATTATAACTAGCTGCTTCCCCTATCCCTTGCCAAAGAAGATTTGTAATGGCAAAATTGACAAGTCAGGACACTTACAAATTGATATCTGAAAGCTCCATTGTGTCAGCTTCTTCAGAGCAGACTTAATGTGATTGCCTTGTCAGCTGCATCAATAATAGAGGGCGAAGATCAATCTGTAATGAAGGCAGATGAGATAACTTTTCTAAGTGTAGAACTGTGATTCTTCCCCAGTAACTGGGAGCTGCAATTACAATGGTCATGCTGGGCATTGCTCTTCAAATGCACTGTAGACTTGTAGTTCAGAATAGCCAATGGCAAATAAAATTCAACTACCATAGCAACACATGACTCGTGAAGGCTTGCAAAACAAGTAGGTCATATTTTGGTGTTTTAGAATAAAACTTCTATCTCTAAAGTATAAAATGCACTTTCTTTCAACATTTCTCACAGAAGTCTACTAGTGTAGGCATATTTTTTTGGAAGAAAAAAGACTTTAAATCTATCACTGAAAGTTACTGATATCTTCTGTATTTTTTTTTTCTGAGAAAATTTCCATATTTCTAATGAAAAGAAGTTGTTTTTTTTTTTTTTTTAATGTGGTCTGCACTGTGACAGCCACTTGGGTGGCTGCACGTCACGGAGGAGATGGCCCAGGGGAAGAAGACTTAATAGGAGCTGGGAAACACATTCTCTGTAGGAGTATTTCCTCCAAAAAAGTTTCCATTCAGGACACCTGAAATACTTCTTTGGAAGGCTGGAAGGTTTAACATTTCATTTCTGTTCTCTAAAATTCTCTTCAAGTTCTGTGTCATATGAACTTGTTGATATGAGCTGAAAGATCATGAAGGAAATAATTAAGGACTTGAAAAACCTGGTGCTATATTCTTTTCATGACATGGTAAATCTTTGGGTTTGGCTACATGATTTTTTTTCTTTTTAATTTGCTTTTGGGGTTTTTTGGTTTGTTTGTTTTGTTTTTGATAAAGCAGAACATCTTTAACAATAAAGACATCTTGCAGTTATAAATTATACCACCCTTTCTTCTGAAGAATCCCACAGTTTGATAAGCGATAGTTTGGAAGAGCCATTCCAGTGTACCTGAAAGCTGAAGCCGATGACTTTTCTTTAGAAGAGCTTACAAAGCAGAATGAAAAGAGAGAACTCAGGGTAATGGCCTGCTCCTCCCAACGTGAGTCAGGTGAGTGATCACATTAACATGAAGGAGCTTGTAACTTAATAACAGATGCAGCTCTTTATTTCTTTTTCCCTTAATCTCCTAGGACACGTCCTCACATGATACTTTGTCCAATAGTTTTTGGTAGAGTTCTACTACTCGCTGCTTATTATCCCATCTTTGGATTCGTCTTTTGCACCACGAGAGTGTAAGCAGACTACTCTGGGACTTAGATGAGCTGTCAAATAATAACAATGGACAATAAAAGCAAATTGCTGAGACACCATGAGGCACAAGCTGGAGGTGATCTCCATAAACAAGTCAGAAAATGTTTTCAAAAAAATAATGTATTCAGTTAACTGAGGATCAGCTGATGGAAGTCTGAGTGATTTTAGAGAGAAACAACCACATCCATCAACTTGTTTTGAATGATTTATCTCTTTGGATTTGGAAGCACAGCCCTTTGCATTTGAACAACTCGCTTCTTATTTCCCTCATGATGAAAAGTGATTTAAAAAGGCAACCTTTAGAAAACCATGGTATTAAAATGGTACAGTCTCACTGCCTTCGTCTTTTGTGAGCTTTTAGGATGTCTGAGCAGTGCTCCCGACTCTATCATATTGCACACCTCTGTTTTAAGGTGCTGCTCTGAGCTCCCCACCACCTTCATGAAGCCCACACGTCAGCAGTCAGTCCCTTACAGCAACACTGGGTAGTGTCTTTAAGTTTGACTTCTGGGAGAGATCTTTGTCTGGCGGAGATGTCACATCCAGTGGGAGCATCTCTTGGTTCAGAAGTGATCTGCAATTGAGCGCTGCTGGGTGAAAGTGATTTCTAGATGAAATTAATTTCTTACCGAATGTGGGGAACATTCAAAACTAGTATGCTTAAATGGAATATTGCAGACTGATGCTGAATTTCAGTGGTGGGAAAGGCAGTAATGAGAACTATCTTAGCTTTCCCTGTGCTTGCCTTGGAGAGGTAGCAGCTAGCTAGGGCGCCTTGGAATGCAATAAAAGCAAATTAGTTGATGAAATTGTTCTCTGTAGTGTGCAATACAATTTTTTCTTCAGTAGTGAGTCTGGGTTAGAGAGGAACAAATGCCTGAAAATAATGTTAGTCCCTCTCACATCAACATAGGAGAGGTTTTTCCAGGCAATGTCTGACTTCTGGAAGAGATCTTTGTCTGGTGGGATGCAGCATGCACTGATGAGTGCAGCAGGGCCAGCTGAGGGCTGAACTTTTGTTCTGCAGAAATTGCCAAGACCTAGGGCTAAAGCCTTTGCAGCAGCAAAGATCAATTAGAGGCAATGATCTCTTCTAAACCCTCTCTAAAATCAGTAGTCTGGAGGAGGGCAAGAGGTTAATTGCTGCAAACAAGTAATAACAGAGTAATAAACGCTGACAGTAAGTGTGTACTTCCCCACCCATGCTTAACTTTGTGTAGTCCCTGCAGACAACATCACATACTTTTGGTTCCACATCTGTCCTACAAAACCCTCCACTGGCATGGTTAGAATGCTTGACTGTAACTTGGAGGCCGGTGATGATGGGCAGGGCAGAAGGAAGGAGCTCAGTTTCTCACTGGAAGAAGGGATCGTGTAGGAAGGCTTTGGGTTTGTGGGCAGCACAACTTTTCTTGTTATCATCCTACAATATAACTGTAACAAAATATTTCCACTACAAGTGTGTCTTTCTTCTGGGCTGGCAGGGAAATAATGGGTATGACTTGAACAACTTTCTAATTTTTGTTGAGGATACATTGAAAATTGAGCCACATTGAAATGTGACGTAGTATTTTGTTTTACAATGTTTTACTTTGGTGTGCCAGGTTACCACAGGTGAAGATCATCAACTGTTATTAAAGTTGGACTTCTCCAAATTTTTACTCCTGAAAAACTACTTTTCATTGAAAATATGGCCTTTTCTCAGAAAAAAAATATAGAAGATATCAGTAAGCTTCAGTTATAGATCTAAAATCTTTCTTCTTCTAAAAAAATATGCCTAAACCAGTAGACTTCTTTAAAGTATGAAGGAAAGGAAGCTGAGACTACAACAAATTTCAGAAAATTTCTTTTTGGCCATGTACTAAATACACTCCTTGGAAGTCATCATTTCACCACAAGGTAGGTTCTCTCTCTTTACAAATTTTCAATTTGAGAATCAGTTCAGAAATGGGAGGTGAAACCTTTTCATTTTTTCCTTACCATCATGTCAGTAGGCTGAGACTGAAACATTTGTATGAGTGGTCTCCTATGAGACAAAGAAAGTCGATACAAAGACTGCCCAGTCTTCAGGGCAATGAAAGAGTTGAAGAGGCAGAATACAAAATTGTTTTGTAAAAGTTTTCTTCCAGGCATGTCTGGCAGTAATAGCCATGTAATACTTAACAATTTGATTATGCTTCTCACAAAATTCTGTTTTTTAAGGAGTTTTCTGCAGCGGCTCTCAGAAGTGTGATCTGAGCACTGTCCTCATACTGAAATAGCTTTTCGTGGGAGCACATGCAGTTAATTTCCTGATACTGTGGATTAAGAACAAACAGGATTTCTTACCACCAAACTGTCTTTAATTACATGGAACGCTTTTCACAGCCATGCATAATTTAAAAAAACTGCTTCATTTTAGGAACTGGCATTTTACAGAAGTAAGATTTCAGAGTGGATGGTAATCTAACACAAAGTATATAAGTATTTCAAATAAAGTGGATAGGAGTTGTGCATCTCAGCTATTTCTCCTATGCATCTCTTCAGAAAAATACTTGACTGTTGATGTCCAAATCCAGACGCTTCATTATTTTCATGTTTCTTGCTCCATACACAACAGAAAATTATGTCTACTTACTCCATTCTATTTATTTTGTTCCTTGGTAGGAAATGATGAAAAGAACTTTTGTCACAGCCTAGTGAAGGAGCACAAAAATTGGATTGTGACATAAATGGATTTTTAGACATGTTTGGCATGTGTAGGAGACTGGTTTTTCAGAAACAATTCTTATTTAGATTTACAGATATGAACAAAGAAGTCTGAATTTCTAGTCAGTGAAGTTCTTAAAGCCTAGGACAAGAGATATGGGAGTTTGTAGTGAGAAATGTCCCTGAGAGCTGTGTTCAGTTCAGCCTTGGAAGCACTACAGTGAGACTGACACACCCCTGAGCCCAGACCCATTTATGTTCTGGACAGATTTCCAAGCAAATGACACTAATGGATATATATCTAAATGGAATCTGAACTGGTACCAAAATTAGACCTCTCAATTTTTGTGACAATCAAAAGAAAATATACATGTATATAAATTCAGCTATGTAGATGAAGGAAGGGAAAATGTGTTACATCTGTGGCTCAAAGGGAGAATAAGTGAATGATGGAGTCATGGCCTGATGAGCTTAACTTCTCCAGATGACAGAGCACAGAATGCAAAAATGTAATCACTGAAGAGTTGTGAGAGTCCTGATTTTCTCATTCCTCTGTGGAATTTTTGGATGAATATAACATTATTGTCCTCACTGAAAGAATGCCTTACTTCTAAAGGCACTGCAGGGAGACTTTTGCGCTGAGCATCTCCTGATCAAATGTTCACAAGAAAGCCACTTCCTTTTCTATTAAGAAAAGTTACAGTCATGCACCTTTTGAATATCTTCCAATGATTTTCTTCAGCAAATAAAAACTACCTTTAATTTTTATTATTACATTACCAAAAAAAAAAAAAAAAACAACCAAGAATAACTGAGAGTTGTACTTGTTAATACTAAAAAAGTTTTATTGCTTTTATGATTTCAATACATGTAATGATTTAAAAACTGGTTCTTACATTATTCCAGGATAGCCAGCTGGCCAGCTAGTGTGTGCCTGTGCTTCCATCTACAGACCTTGCATAGATCTCTGTTTGTCTTGGTGGTGTTTGCTTCTGTTGTATGGAAGCCAAAGCAAGGAAGCAGTACATGGAAAAACAAAGCAGCATACATTTAATTTCTTACTCCACCAGGCCAATGGCTCCGACTTCCCAGCAACTGCAGACCATGCCTCATCAGGTGGTACATCATCTCTGCCTATTGATTTCGTCTGCTATCGGCTGGAGGAAAAAAGAAAAGAGAGATTGTATGTCTCTCTATATAATGCATACAGAAATACAATTATAATGAAATATTCCATTCATTAGCAATGAGTATTTTAGTGTTGGTTTTGTATGTAGGTCTGCAGAATCTAGCTCTGGGCTTGACGGGTTTGTTCAGTGTGAAAAGTGAAGGAAAAGCTCTGTGAACTTGTGGCTTTACAGTCTTTTCCTTACAGAATAAATATACAAATGCTACCATCAGAAGAGCAGCTCCAGCTTCAGCTAAACCAATTAAGCCAGTAAAGCAGGCCAGTTTGTAACAGGCAGTCCCGAGTAAACAGGAATTAGGATTAAAAGAGGATATCCCAAAGAGGATTAGACATAAGTGAATATGGCTTTCACATTCTTAGGGTGGTTTATGGTGTCACAGTGTACTGTCGTTTAAGTCCAAATTGCCAGCTTTCATTTTGTGGTGCAAAGTAATGAGAGTCCCAAGGAGAAAACTGGGCAAAAAAAGAGGTTCTTCTGGAGCAGGAGGGCTCATCTTATTTCGTGTCTCTTCCCATTCTAGCCAGCGGACCAATAGCTTGGTATGCTATTTTCAGAGACCTTCCCTCTTTATTAATGCAATAATACAGCAAGATAATTACACCATATTCTTTATTTTATTTCCCCTACTGTCAGCAACAAAAGATGCAAGTAGAGCAGATTGTGAAATAAGCCGAGTTGAGGGGTCACTTCTTTAGCTCTGCTCTGCAGGGCATGGGAGCAAAGTAACAGAGGAGGGCAAGGAGACAGAAATAAGTGTGCTCATCACTGGCTTAGATCTGCTGTGGTCTATATCAAAGGTAGTTTTAACATAGTGAAACCGATTCTGCCCTCTTTAGCAAGAACTCTGCAAAGTGTAGGCTTTTAAAAATGTGAATATATGTCCAAAGGAAAGACCTGAAGTGGCAGTAAAACTTGATGGCAATGTCTGAGATGGCCACAGTAATGCCTCATAGTTTTTACCTCTAGGTCACCACTCCAAATCCAATCTAGGTCATTAATGACGCAAAGTTATTGCCATCTTGTGAATGTCATCAACTGACACTCAAAATGTTAAGTATCCAGTTCTACAATCAATACATGAAAAATCTTTGCATCAATTTTCTCTATGATCAGTGAATAGCTCATTGTATCATTCCTCACTCATAACCTCTAATTTTATCACCTCTCATAAAAGACATCAGCTGTCAAGGACATGTTGATATCTCGTGGCTAACCAGTCTTCATCATTTGAAAGCTCATCGTCTGTAGGATGAGACAAATAATTTATGTCTTGCGTCGTATATATACATTACTTATTGTCTTTGTCTTATGGTAACAGAGAACACGTTTTCCCTTACTTTAATGTGGAGGATTTTCAGTGCAATAGATATTAAGAGCCAGGAGATAAATAATTAAAATCAAACAATGATTTTCATCTCTGTATCTTCTGGCATTATTTGCAGAGATGGTTGGAGGGAGCCATTCTTGACTTTAGCAATATATTGTGTCCATTCTGTGTTTCAAAATACATAAGACAGTGACCACTAGTCTGATTACGCTAATGCTACCATTTATAACCCAATTGAATACAGGAAAATCTCATTAATAATATGCCTAAATTTGATGTATATAGTGTTACATACTTCTATCATCCCTCTGGGTCTAAATGTCAACAGCTTCAGTCTTAAATAACAGTTAAAATAACACAGTTGCTGTCCTGTTGGAAAAGTCTCTGCTGAATCTTGAGCCATTTTGTAAAGGTGAGACAGCTTTGGGCCCACAGATCACTGTCTGTTGCCTAAGAATAATAGAAAAAATGGTAACTGCTAATAGACACAAGGAAGGAATTGAGCAATGTTTAGGTTATTAACAAATAATTAAATCTTTAAAGCAGGAGTTCTTAGAAGACACCAACAGTATCAAGATGAACTGTAATAAAATATCTTTTTTTTTTCATGTAAAGAAGCCTTTCTCCTTTTTCCTTTTTCCTCTCTTTCTTTTCCTCTTTTCTTCTTTGTTTTTGGAGACCCATAGTGATTCTAAAGTCATTTTTTTAATGGGATTATTCTCTCAACCCTTAGCTTTCCAATTTCTTTCCCTCTTAGCACCATTTCTGCAAAGACTTGTAGTTAGAGCGATTGCCTTTACAGAACTCGAGCTTTTCCCATCCCAAGTGCAAGCAAGGCTGAAAATGAAGAGCTATTATTGTTCCGAATTCAAGTTGTGAACCGGATGTCAGCTGTTGGAACTAAAGGGCATTTGAGGTAAGGGAGTACTTCCACTGTCATATAGAGCAAAGCCATTTTTAAAGTAGAGGGCAAGATCTCTGTGCAAAGCGATGCTTGGGAAATCGTCTATGAGTTCAGTTGTGCATGCAAAATAAGGTTAATATCTGTGCGTGTTGATAACTAGGCCTCTAGGTAACAATTCCCATGCATGCATAATGTACAGTTTCTGTA
The DNA here is from genome assembly GCF_002078875.1 of Numida meleagris. Taxonomy (NCBI): domain Eukaryota; kingdom Metazoa; phylum Chordata; class Aves; order Galliformes; family Numididae; genus Numida; species Numida meleagris. The sequence goes on from NC_034412.1 coordinate 2,610,643, forward strand.
GGACTTGCACATATATAAAATAATTAGAGCTCAAATGCCCTTATGCATGCACATATGCTACAAAGAGGAAAGGAGATGGGAAGATGGATCCATACAACTGCTCTTGTTCAGAAAACTGTAAAGTAAAGAGAAAGCATTTCTGGCCCAAAGGTATTGAAATAACTTGCCAGTCTTAATAACTGGTGGGTATGTGCCTTCAGGTACAGAAAAACTGTAAAACCTGAAAGTTACAGATTTTCTGCCTGGCAGTGACAATGAGTACAGCAGGAGGGAGCCCGTCAGAGGTACAGTTCTTGTCTGAACACGCTTCCATTGAGGCTTCCTTTTTGTAGAAGGGTATTAAAAACAACTGTTATGATTTGTTGATATTTTGATGGCTGCCTTTGTTTCTCCTTCCAGGTTGTTCAGAAATGTTAAAAATCTGCCTGATGAGCTTTTCTGCAGAGCAAAAGACTTCCTTTTTGTCCCCTGTACTATCAGGTCAGTGCTGATGTAGGCATGAGCCGTGTGTTCCTAGTACCCTAGATTGCCTCTCACCCAGACCAGCCACCCTCAGATCAGCTCGGTGCAGTGAAAACTGTGTTGGACTGGGAAGGCCATCCTTTCTGCAATGTGAAATAATCTTTTTTAATTGTGTCACTGCCACCAGCCCTATCCAAACCAACATTGCAGCTTCCTTCAGAGAAATAAATAAAAGAAGGTTGAGATTACCTTGGAAAATCTTGGTTGTGGGTGCAGAGCTATGTCTTGAGTCCCACATACAAATATCCCAGAGGTTATTCTATTATTTACTACTTGCAAACGCATGACTCACATTATTTTGTTTTGTTTTAGCATGTACAGCTTCTTCTGATTTTTCTGTATTTTATATAGAAAAGAATGGATATAATTGCAGCAGCTGAAGCAATTTCCAAGAAAAAGCAGGAGGAAGATGATTTACTGTGAGCTGTAATGAGAGATAGACTCCTGCTTTCATAAATTCAGAGTAAGTACTGTTGTAGCTACCCTAATCGACATCCTCCAGGGCAGCCTGCACTGGGGTGCCCTGTAAAATGGCAGAGTGCAGCCAGGAGGAAAAATCACTGCTGCTCACTGAGCTGCTGCCACAGGATCGCATACTTCAGACCTGAGGTCCCGCTACCAGTGGCAGAAGTCTTGCCATCCCTACAGTCTCACTGGGCTGATAACCAGTCCCGTGCAGGGCTTCTCATTGGGTCCCAGGCAGTACACGGACAGCCCTGAGCAAGATGTTGATTGAGAAATATGAGAGATGGGTTGCAGGAGGAGAGCAGGAGTGCTAAGGCAGAGCTATGAGAAAGTCTACTTAAACCAGGAACTGCCATTGTCAAGAAAGTCGAGCGTCTCAGAAGCATCAAAGTAAAGACTGCTGAAGATGTTTGATTCTGTATTGTGGATCAGAGGAAATGTGACAGTTTGTCTTGGTAATGCTCACCAGAATGTTTTTCATGATATTTAGAACTATTTTGCCTGAAGGCATGAATTTCAGATGAGTTGTAGTCAAATAAAATTGAGATGTGGAGCTGAATCTCAGGAAAAAAAAAAAAGAGAAGAAAAGGCAGAGAAATTTCGTAATGTAGATAAATAGAACAAAATGAGATCTACATGAGAAGTTTTATTAAATTTGGAATTGGCTGTTGGACCAGAAAGATAGAGCTAAGTAAAAGCGTGAAGTTAACTAAGGGAAAAATGAGTTTGAAGCAGGAACAGAACTCAAATTCATCTTTGCCAGAGCGGCAGGAGGCTGACTGTGACCTTGAGCTGCTGGACGTGCCATTTGCATGCACGCCTTGCTTTGGCCTGAGAGAAACTTGTGCAAATGTAGAGATTGCCTTTATGTTAGTGCACCTAACCCCAGAACTGCCATGTACCATGTGCTGCCATTTACATGGTTACTCAATCTGCTGAAAAACTGGGCAAGTGAGCTGCCATGGATCCCAGGCTCCTGTGGCTGATGTTTCTAATATCTCAAGTAGCTGTAGTCTCTCCATGCCTAGCAGAGGGCAACTGGACACGTCATTGAGACATTACTCCCTTTGGGCTGACGTGGGGAGGGTCTCTCTGCAGCTCAGACCAATCAGCTGGGGAAGATGGCACTGCTGGTGTGTGCAGAGTCACAAAATAATTGGGGGTGGAGGGGACTTTTGGAGGTCGTTCAGCACAGCCTGCCGCTCCATGCTACGCGCTCTTCATTGCTGACGATCAGGCAGTTATCCTTCACTGCTGAGTGCTAAGGGAGATAAACAATGCTGTAAATGTATGCAGAATAGTCTAGTGACACTTTAAGGGGGGGAAAAAAAAAACCCAGACATTTAAAGCTCTTGTTTGGGTACCCTTTCCACCAATAAGATATTCTATAGCGCTTTCTTGCTGGTCTACTTCATTTTAAGCTCAATGAGGGAAGGTTTAGATTGGATGTCAGGGGGAATTTCTTCACAGAGAGAGTGGTGAGGTGCTGGAACAGGCTGCCCAGAGAGGCTGTGGATGCCGCAGCCCTGGAGATGTTCAAGACCAGGTTGGATGGGGCCCTGGGCAACCTAGTCTAGTGCCAGATCTGGAGGTTGGTGGCCCTGTCTGTGGCGAGGGGGTTGGAACTTGTTAATCCTTGGGAGTCCCTTCCAACCCAAGACATTCTATGATTCTGTGATTCTGTAATAGTGCTGATCCTCTGTGGGCTCATTTTTTCTGTTCCCACAACATATTTTTTCCTTCCTGTCCAGTCACAGGCACTGTATCTCTTACGGTTTTTCTTTTATAACATCTTGTTTCTTATGTCCAGACTCTCTCTCTTTTTTTTTTTTTTCCCTGCTAGTTAACTGTAATTATACACCTTTTTAATGAGTTTTAATTTGGTTTAGCATGTTTTTATGTGACTAACTGCAATCCCTCTGCTGGTCTAATTTCATATAGTATATTTAATTGAGTCCCTTTCTTCAAGTACACAGTTTGCAAAAATGTGTGTGTCGAACCTAGTTCCTAACTATAAATTGTGTTTTATTCCCAGTCTTCTGATTAGATTCTTATTTGCATTACATTAATTTTTTCCCCACTAAAATCCTGTCACGTACAGTTTAACCACTCCAGCAAATTAATTCCTGCTATATTTAATGCTACATGCAGAAAAGCCTTCATGGGTCTCCAAATTGTTCATTTCAGCCATTCTAAAATTAGTTCCTTTTTATTAATTGGGGAGTCATTGCATTCTTGAGAAGACAGAAAGCTCTCCTGCAAGCCACATTAACTGGACAGATGTTCTGAAATAGGTTAAATATTACCCAGTAAGCACTGATACAGCTCATCAGTCATGTCACTGCAACAATCACTCTTTCCATAATCTAATACAAGCTAAGAAATGAGAAAGGCAGTCTAGGAAGTGATGAACTGATGTTAGAGACAATAGTTTTCTGTTTAGAGTAGATTCGTGCTTTAAAATACCTGGAACAATTTCATCATCCATGATTACAGGATAACCCCCGCCCCTTCCTTGTATCTATCAACACTGCCATGCAAAAGGAGGGGACTCGGTGTGTAAATTATTGCTTTTTTGCCCTAGAGCTGTGCAAAGAAAGTCATTACCACTTGACAGATGGAGAAAGAATAGGAAGAAGCTATCTGGGCAAAATCATCCCACCAACGCTGGATACATGGTCAAAGAGTAGATTAAAGCTTTCTTTCAGGACTTTGGGCCTCCCCAACCTAACTATGTCCTGTGAACAGTCAGCTCGTTAGCTTGACCACCTCTGTCCTTCTCTTCAAATGTTTCTTGTCTACAGCCTCTCAAATGGAATAAGAAGGTCTCAGGACATATATTTACATATGTCAAAATAAAGAGACTTATAAAAGCGTGGGAGCAGACAAGATGCATCTCACAGACAATTGCTAGCATTTCCTTGTTAAATTCTTCATTATAGTTTATGCCATGTCAGTAGCTACATGACGATAAAACAAATGACACAGGTAACCTGACAGCCAATTTCAATGACCAGAAGGCAAAAAATGCCAAGTTCCCTTTCTTTAACAGCTAGATGAATGATGTTTGATCAAAGAACAGAATCTAAGTATCATGGTACTTACCTAGCCCATCATGAATAGCCTCAGGAAATAACTGGAACTCTCAGTTTTATAAAGAGATGTTCAAGACCATTTAATCTTTTTCATTCCACTTGAATTCTTAAGCCTTCCAAGACCAGTCACAGCATGTGCAGGCAAAATCCCAAGCGTTTAAAATCATGTACACAAAAATAGACCTTAAGCAATGCATTTTCAGTCTTTAATTCTTGGGCGTCTTTGACAAGGCTGCTTGCTGAGTCAGTGCTTGTATTCTCTTAGCCTCACTGATGGAGCTTCGGGTTTATTTGCATAAACCTGTACACCTGATGTTACATGGCCAAAATGAGCTGTGACAGCAGGCTTAAAGACAGAGCAGTGAAGTTTAGGACTTCCACGGGCATCTCAATGTATTTTCACATTTGCTTCCAGAAATACGTGGCCCCAGTGTACGATTAGATTTGGGGATGGGATGGCATTGCCTGGGAAAGTTAGCTTCTAGGTCATTACTTGTGCCGTTAATGAAAAGCGCCGCTTTCTTAAGGATCACTCTAACTTCATCCCAGGAAATCATTTTGTTATCTTGGGAAGTTCTCTGTGACGGAGATAGTGGGGTGAATGTTATGGGTTTCCAGATGAAGAATGCCACGGCAGAGCTTTGATGAGCCCTTTCATCTACTTAGCTGAAAGAAAAGTTTAAGATTTCAGACTTGCAGCTGGGTAAAAGGACACTGATTCCAGCTGCTCTTAAATGACAACAGAAATGCTTGAAAGGTAAACATTGCAAAATGGATTTGTTTTTATTGATAAAGTCCCTTGTGTACTTTACAACTACAGTTAAGAAGTCAGACTTGTCACTGATAGCAGTGAGATCAGGAGGGTCAGTTTGGTGGGAATTCTGCAATTTGCTTCAAACTGATGAGCAGTTCTAGCAAAAACTGCAAAAAGTCACCTTGGAAAGCAACATAAGCTCTAAGAAAAAATGCTTTATGCTATCAAAATATAGCAGTCTGGTGCTATGTTTGGTGCTATAATGGACAATGATGGCATAGTTGCAACAATTGCTTCCTTTTATTAACTACAGCGCTAAGATTATTATGCTTTTCTTTTGAAACTAAATGCGTAGTCATGAAGTAGTAGAGAAGTTCAAAAGCTGTTTAAGCAATTTTCACAGCTCAGAATTTCTGTAATCAGATGAATTTTACCAACCATGAGTTGATTAAGAAGTTTGATATACTGGGAAAAAAAACATAACCTTGTTTATCTTGCAGAAATAATGCTGTTGAAATTGGTCTCATTGAATTTCCCTGCAAGTGAGTGCAATGGCCTTCACGTTAGTGAGATTTCATTCCGCTGTTTCTTTTTTTGTTTCTTTCTCAGCAGCCAAGTCATGAACTCCTTAGCCACTCAAGTCAAGCTCACTTAATATGGAAAAATCTGTATGTGTTCTGTTTACAGCAAAACTGAGCAATTAATTAAATCGTAGTGTTGAAAATAAGATGCTTTTGCTAGTGTCAGAGTATTTTGATAAGCTGCACGATCAATAAAAACAAAAATAAAAGAATAGCCACAAAATCTGTTGAGGTTTATTTTTTCCATGAACACTTTTGAACCACTTCAATCTACTTTAAATCAGAAACTACAGTCTCCATTGGGATTTCTGTATTTCATTGTTGTGTCAAAAATCAGGTGAGAAGAATTGCAATAGAATGAGAGACCTGAATTAACAAAAACTTGTGTGTCTTCTGTGTTACAGAAATAAATTTCCCTGGCTCTAAACAAGCATTTTAGAACCCCCAGCAGGATTTTGATGTTAGCTTATGGAAGAGTAAATGTTTGCTCAGCTCCATCTTCAAACACTTTCAGCATTTTGACCGCCGTGTGTAGCACTCGTCTGAAATCTTCCCGTGCTGCTTTTAACTACTCCACTTCCATGGCGTATTGAAATGAATTATACAAATTATATGAGTTAATGTGATTCCTTTTGGCCAGTTTTTCTGCTACCCCATCTGAGATCTGTGAGATTCCTAACAGGCAAGAAAGGATTTGGGACTAGAAGAGACCAGCTTGCACATCAAGTTATGACGTGCTCTGTCAGTTGCAGCAACTGGGAGATATATGCTTGGACCATTAAAGGTCTGCAGCGTATCCACTATTTACAGTTCAAGATCACACAGGTCAGGAAATGTTCTCAAAAGCTCTGCTGCAACTCCGGTACAAAAGGCCAACAACCATAGGAGAAGATCAGGGGAGATGAAGGGGCTCGTCCTCACACTGTGCCATTGTAATGGCAGGGAATATTCAGGTGTCCAAATGATCTGAGAAAGGTCACAGAGGGTAGAGAAATACTTGTATGATATTTTCATTCCGTGCATTGCAGCAGGATTTGAGATGTCACTTCTTAGAGGAAATCACATTAGGACCAAGAGTCCTTTATTGAAAATCAGAACATTTGGATCATGCGTGTAGCTAATTGAAGTGATGCGCCCAGAATATTTTCCACTACTCCTGTTTTACTCGACTGCACTTAAACCAATTTTATGTGCCCATGACACCAACATCTTCAAATGTGTAGTGCAAATTTCAATCTAGCAGGATAAAACTGATAGCTTTTATAATGACAAAATTATTAATGCAAGTATTATAGAAATGAATATAATTGCTGTATTTCTTTGGAACAAAATTATTTTAGCATTAACCCTATGATGGTGAGGTGCATTCGATCACAATAGCTTTGATATTATTTTGAATTTCAATTTAAAATCTAATTCATTGTAGGTGAACTACCATTCCTTAAGAGTTAGCTGCCATAGTTTCCTTGTTCAAATCACACTGCACCTCCCTGATTAGTCGCTTGACCTTCTCTGTACTTACAGTTGAAACCAGAATCTAAATTTAAGAAAAAAGCTTTCTATAATTCATTTGGAAATGCGTGGCTTCTTGGGTCTGCCCACTACACAGTGCACTACACAATCTGCATAGACATTAAATACAGCTGTGAGAAAGATGAGGAGCTGTATTCTCTAAAACTGCTTGGTTACCTTGCAGGGGAATGGGATTACTCACAGGATAAATCACTGCATAGTGAGTTCCAGCTTGGCCCTCAACTGATCTGCAATCAAGTCAGTCCCTGCTGATCTCCTTCACCTGAGCATCACCAAAAGCTGAGAAGGAAGCAGGGCAGGAAGGCATAAAAGAAGGCTCCTCAGTACATGGGTTTTATTATATTGTATTTTATTTTTTTTGTAAACAGATAACTGTGTTTACGCCTCAAACTCCTCCCCACACACGAGTAGTGGGTATTTGATGACTCCTCTTCAGAGCACGGCTCTATCAGGGGGGCCAGAGGGAAAGATATGGCTACAGCAGAAGTAAATCAAGTGAATGCCATTTGGACAAGACATCCTGTATATTCTTCAGTCGAAAGCCTAAATTTAAATTAGGTAAGGTTATTTGTTTGCTAATCATGTCCTAAAACACTCTTGCAAGCTTTTATTTTTAATTGAATTCATTATTATATTGCAAGATAGCCAGTTTTAAAATAAGGTGCTTATTAAATCTGGTAAACGTTGCATTGTTGGGAGAAATAGTTGTGTAAGCAAGACGTGTTTAGCAGCATTTTTAGAGAGTATGGATGGAAACTTCTGTTAGGGGCTTGGTGTGACTTAAACACACAGTAGTGGATATAGGGAAAACCAACACCAGGAGCCTTTCCATTGCACCTTTCTTTCTTGATTTTTCTTGACAGAAAGCTGGAAACTTTCAGCTGAAATTTCCATCTTTATGTCTAAAACTAGGTGCTAGAATAGCCTGATGTTTCAGAGGAGAGTGCGGTTGCGGAGTGTTGCCTTTGTCCTCACTAGTTTGGGTCCTGAAGAGGTTTTCAGGCAACAAAATGCAACGTAATGATATTTGAGAAGGGACCATCTTTCACAGGCTCAGGAGAAAATCAACTGAATTCTAAACTGGAAAATTACTATCCGTATTTTATTAGCCGAAGTAATGACTGAAGAGAGAGATTTAGATAGTATTGCCTAAATCCCAAGGTAATTTATCCACTGGTTAACAATGTTCAGTAGAAGATACCTCTAGTAAGTATGTAAATCAAAGGAGAGCTAGGAGAGAAAAGCTGCATATCTTATATAATAAGATTGCTGAATGGGAGTTACAGATGTTTTAGCATAAGTATGAAATTATTGGAATAAGTGAGACATGGCTGAATGAGAAAAATGATTGGGGATTTAAAACATCAAGAAATTACTGAAAGGATGTACAAAATGAACGAAGAGACATGGGAGTGCTATTGGTAAGGGCTTATGGAGGCTTGCTTAGACGTAATATATATGTATTTAGATCATATGGCAGAGACTCTGTGCGTTGAGGTTAACGGTAATGGAAGTAGACAGATAGTTTTGGTCTTTTTCTCACTAGTCTCCAGTGAATGAAAGTCAGGAAAAGGTTTTATAAATATGATTAAAAGGTTAATGTATTAAATACTGACTGATACAGTGCATGCTTATAAAGGACGGAATTCTTACACAGTTATGTCCCTGGAACTGTCAATTCAGTGGGAATAGCTGCAGAATCAAATACCATAGAGGAAGTGAAATCGATAAGATGTGCCCCAAATTCTCAGATGCAAATTTAATATTATCCTTATCTGCTTGCTTATGAAAATGTCAATACATAATATTAAATATTATTTTGCTCCAAATTAAATATTAATATTGCTCCAAATCTGTAGCAAGCCATTGCCTGGCTTGGAGTAGGGAAGAGGCATCCAAGTCATGAAAGCTTCTAAGTTTCAGGCCATTCTTACTAATACTCATGAACACATTTCTCCCGACAAGGAGCTAGTCATGAGTTCTTGCTTGAAATCTCTTAGTTTTCAAGTCTGGCAGATACTTAAAATAATGTTAATGCCAATAATGTAAGCCTGTCTTCATGTTACTTAGTCTGTCACTTTATCACTTGCTGTAGAAGTCATCTTTTTAATTCACCTCAGTGAGAAACTTAACTGTCTTCTGTCTTGTAAACCATTTTCTTTGTATTTTAAAATTTATTATTTATCCAAGGGTACACCTTCATTGAGTTCAGTTGTTAGAAACAGGATTACAATGTATGTGTATGCAACTGTATATACGTGTGTACATATATACACAAACACATAAATTGTCTATTATAGGTTTGTATAAAGATATATGTATCAGTAGAAACTCTTTGGAAATAGTAATTTTAGCCATGAGGAGGTCTGGCCCAGCTGTAGCCTTTCCAAAGACAAGCTCGGTTTGCAATGAAGGGTGTGTCTATAGGTCTCCAGTGTAGGTTGAGTAACAGCTAGTGATGCTCATATCCCAGTGCATAAAGTCCTAGACTAACTCAGATGATTTTTCCAGCTGATCTCTGTAATTAAAAATGGTGGCATGATGAGGGGGTAGGGGGACAAACCTTTGTTCAGTGATGGACCAGCAATTAAAATAAATGTTCTTCCCTAGGAGTAGTAGTCAGGGAAAGATATTAAGGTTGATAAATTACAGGGAGATTTTGATAAAACCTTCATACTATCTCAGCTTTCTATCTCTTTTAGGGACACTAATGGTCCATTTGGATCACAGCTTTTTAAACAAGCTTCCTAACAGCTAAATACTGCACTCTCAAGCAGTGAAGTTGCTGCCCACTTGTTTTTAGGGTTGATGTTGGGTTTTAAATACACATAGGTTTGTGTATATATTTGTATACAGGACCACAAAAGTAATTGCTAGCAGAATCTTTCCTTGAATAACTGTGCTTTTTATTCCTGATTTTACAATATGAGAGTTCATGGTCAGGCACTCTATATATGAAGTCTAAGAGAAATTTTAAAGGTAGACAAACATCTCCTTGGCATAGAGGCACAGCTGCATGCCCAGCCACCCTACATCCTGGTGCAACGAGGTGATGATGCAGAACCTGTTGCTGCGCACTGCTTGTGTTTTCCTGACTCAGATCAATTTTCCAAAATCATAACTATTCCCTAACTTGTGAATTAATGTTTCCATTTGGCATGGTGATGATAACGTTAAACTTACCGGAGTGTCAGTTGTCCAATATTAGTATATCTTCATGTGCTTAACATCCTCATTTTTTGCTTCCAAATGTTATTTAATAAGAGACAATGAAAACTACAGCAGATTTGTTGAATTCATTTGGTTCCCATATGTGAGAAAAAGCTATTAAATATAGCCATTGTCAGCTACCAGGTGTAAAACTACAGTATTTGGTTCAGTTCAGTAACATTACAAAAATTTGGACTTATTCTATGGGATATGGAAAGGTAAAATTGCAAAGCAGGCATGCTAACTAGTTTGTAGAATATTCCAAAGGATTTGGGGTTTGGGGGCTTTCTTTTGTAAAAGTCACTTTACAGCTCCAGATTCCCAGCTAATACAAAGCAATGTGAAGTGATAGAGATTTGAATGAATTGCAGCTGCACCTCTAGATAATTTACACAGCATACAGCAAAGTGGTAGTATATTCAGGCTGCCATTAATTGCATGTAAGCTCTGTCAGCTTGATTTGTCTTGAAACGAGGTCTATCACTTTATTTCTCATTTTCCTTTTCATCCCCCTTTATTTTCCCCTGCTTGTGCATCAGCTCTTTCCCCATTTGCTCTCCTTCATGTCTTGTTTTGCTTTTAAACGGTTTGCCCCACGCGGGCATCTCTTATTTCTCCTGTTCTGCCAGTTCAACCATGGCACACTTGTATCACTTTGATAGCAGTTGTTTTAGCAAAATCAGTTGGTAACTCCATGTTCCTGAATCTGCTTTTTTCCAGACATGAACATCTTTCCCTTTCTCTTTTTCTGTTTTATCTTTGTTATAAACTGATTCATATCAAATGATTGCCCAATCCATCTGTCCACTAGACTCTTTTATAATCTCAGAGAGATTTGCCACCAGGTTAGCTCCATGTTCCAGCTGCTTCATTGTCTGGCTTTGACAATTAATCTCTCTAAGCACTTTAACTTCTTTTTTTATTGCTTTTCTCTGTGGCTCATTATTTTCTCTAACACGCATCAGATTGTTGCATTTTTTCATTTTTCAGAAATAAAAACCTGACAGTGGCCTTTCAAGAACTATAAATATTGATGTTCTCTTGTTTCCTTCCCTTAGATGTTGACTTATGTGATAGCTCATACCAAAATCTGTGTGCAAATACTTGTTCTGGCGCCCAAAGAATTTTTAAAGTTGGTGACAAAGGAACTTGCATGGTAATGGCAAGTCTGAGAAAGTGGTGAACTTTTCAGTAAGACTTGAGCTTCTTTGGTTGTTCTAACCATTTCTGTTTGCTGGACGGGATAATTTTGTCAACGAATATGAGAAGTCACAAACTGTTTTTTGGAAGAACAGAAAATATTGGTGACTAGCATGATATGGGAAGATTAGTATAAGATGGCTCAAGGAGTGATTAAAATCTTGTGGGACAACTTCGTAGCCCTCTTTCTATGCTGTGATTCCATCAACATTGTTGAGAGATTGTCTCTCAACTGGAGAGAGATGCCCTCGATATCCATCAGAGAGCCCTGTGGTCTCTGTCTGGCTGAGTAAAGCTTCTCATGTTTTTACAGGATCCCATCATTTAAAGAACAACCCTAAAATATGTTTTCTGTAGCAATGATAAATACACTGTGGGTTTTTTTTCTGTATTTTGCTATATGAAAATGTTTGACCTGTTCTGTAAAATGAGTAATTAGCCCTTCCCTGTTTAATCAGCATGCATATTTGGTCGCTAACATCTTCTAGGACAAACTGATAACTGTTTCCAAGTTCAGAAAACTGGTGTTATTGTTTGGGACTTTATGTAGCTCTCTATCGCCTCAGAAGAAAAGCGGCATACAAGTCCTACTTACAAAGGATACTTATTTCTGTGTAATCTCTAATGCCATTATACCAGACTTATACCTCTGCATGGTTTGTTTTGTTTGCCTGTCTCCATAAAAATAAGAAGAAAACTGGCTGAAGGGTTACCGTGGTGAAACAGGAACAAAATAAAACAGATAGACCTGGCAAAGTACCAAATGGATGTAATTTTTGTTTCTTTCTTCATTTACTATATTACCTGAAAGCTTCTTAGGTACTCAGTAAATGAATTGGGAGTTAAGTTGGTAAAAAAGTTTGAGGTGGGATTACTATTCTAGTTGTGCTAGGATTGCATGAGTGGGATGGAGACAATCCCACGTGATGTTCAATTTCACTTTTTTGTTCAAAGATTTTTAAGACAAATGGGAAATGGCCAAATTTCAGAGTACAGTGCCCAAATACTTGTTCATATAACCTATTATCTCAGACCAATGAAGTAAGATAATTAACCAGCTTAATGGCTTCCACCAACGGGAAAAATGTGGCACACAGTAGAAAACAATCTATTGTTAATGATAACCAAGAGGCAAGTGCACATGGCTATGCCGATTATTTATCAGTGACAGATTGATGACTATAATAGACTAATAATATAATGAATGCAGTTTAATTCTATATACGGCGAAGTTATGTTATTATTATTTAAAACGCAGAATAATTTCAGAAGTTGGAAAGCCATCATTAAAAAAAGGCAAGTGTATTTCTGCTGTCTTCTGTAATGCAGCTTCCTGACACCGTGCTTTTATGTAGCATATTAAAATTTGTTTCCGTGAGCCATGGGTCCAACACATACTGTAAAGAACAGTTTTTATGGCCTCTTTGGCAACACTTTATGTATTTTTTTTCTCCTTGTAATGTATATGTGAAAATCACTTGATTGACAGTACAACCTTTGGAATGAAAACTATACTCCTGGTAGCATTCCTCTTCTATAATACTGAAACTGGAAGGAATATTCATAGACATATTAAAAAGCTAGAAGCTAAACCCAAATTCACTTTCTGCCTTTCTTTGGAACTATTACTCTCCATATGTTTTAGGTAGATTAAAGTACAATGTCACAGATTTCTCCTTCTGTAATGGTTATGGTAGAATGCTTTTGTTGAAGTCAGTGAGTATCTACGGAGTGAGCGTTATGGAAACCAAAGTATACCTCTTTGGGGCACTTCTGAACAGATATTAAGGCTGTGTGACTTCTGTGACTTTATATTTTGTTGCTTCAATATCTCTAAAACCTGGCTCTTAGACACTTCCACTGGTGCATGCAAATAAAAGTTTTTGCAGTTGAAATTACTTATGGAGCAAGCATAGCAAATATAAAATCCTTAAAAATGAATTGGTGAAGTGTAATGCTTGAGGTGGATAGGGGTGGGATGTGGGATGTTGGAGCACACAAATGTTTGAGCACTTGAGCTGAGGGAATGGCCTTGGAGAGTTTCTTGGCTCCCTTGTATTCCAAATTTTCTTCCAGTTCTCCCTTACTGTTGAATACTGGCACTTATTCATAGGGGCATATTTAAATTTTTCCCCATTAAAGCATTCAGACTTGAAAATAAAAATAAAAAAGCACAGAGTGAGTAGGTGGAAGTCCTTTGTTGCTGAGCCAGATTGAAAGATGGGCATTCTGTAATTTTCTGACACAGTGGGAGCTCTGCATAGGGGGAAAAATAGCTCTTGAAGCTACATTTCCCTTTATCAGCTTGTGTGCCGTGTGTATGCTTCCTAGTTAAAACTTTTAAATGACTTTAATTATGGGAACTAAGAAGGGCTGCTGCAGAAATTATTCCCACGCAAAGCAAAAGGTCATTAAAAGTTTGGACTATCAAGCTAATTTGTGAACAAGGCTGTGCATGAGGTGCTCTAACAGTGGTAATTACATTGCAAGATCTCCTTGTTGCTGCAGTGCTTTCCTACCCTTTTGTCCAGCTCCTGGCAGACCACTTCAAACTCTTCTGCAATATAAAGAACAAGTGGTCATTGCTGAAGTTCATTAACTGCAAGCCTGCCATAAAACCCACAGATGTGTGGCTCTGTAATAGAATGAGAACTAGATACGGCAGATCAGATTCCCATTGGACTTGTCTGAAATCTTGATTGAGTTGTAAATGGCTCCAAATTAACATTGTATGATTTGTTTCTGAGCAGAAAGATGAGATGGAAGCATTGTTTTCTAAACAGGACTCTGTTCAGTGTTGAAAAAGTGTAAAATCTTTACTGTATTGAGGAAAAAAACTCCATACTGGGACATGAAAACCGATGCACACATTGATGTGAATAAATATATTTTCAGGTTAGGACACCTAAACTTCACAACTCATGCTGATGATGCAAGCAGGCAGTCTGGAATTACAAACACCTAGCTCAAATGTATTTATTGCATATGTCACCTAACTGTTCTTGAATTATTAGCAGGTCTGGATGTTTTCAGTTTTTCTGAATTTCCCAGGTTAATCAAGCTGGTTGGCCTGTGCATCTGCAATATAAAAAAAAGTGGATTTTCGTAGAATCGTAGGATATAATCATAGAATGGCTTGGGTTGGAAAGGACCTCCAAGATCATCTAGTCCATCCATCTATCACCAGTATTTCCCCACTAAATCGTGTCCCTTAGTAACACATCTAAACACAGTGCTTCCACCACCTCCCTGGGCAGCCCATCCCAGTGCCTGATGGAGAAGTTTTTCCTAATATCCAACCCAAAGTCAACAAGAAGTATTCCAGCTGCAATGCAATGAGACATTTTCATGAAGAAACTTTTGTGAAAGAGCATCCAAAGATTTCAAGCAATGTGTGTGCTTACTTTATATGTAAATAAATAGTAAAAATAGGAAGTGTTGTCTAGATTCTATCGATATCCATGGAAACTAATAGGAGATCTTTTTGGTAACTTAGAAAATAATATTCTAGTTATTGAAGAACTATGTTTATTTTAAAACAGAATGAGATAGAATTGATCTGCTACAAGTCCAGATGAAGGGAAACAAACTGTGTTTTCCAGAGCTGAGTTTCATCCCTTTTGGCCAGCTTCCCCCATCCTGGAGCAAGGAAGAGGAATGACAGATCTCTCCATGCTTCTTCATACTGCTCCTTAAAACTCGGGTTGGTTTGTAGGCAGGCTTTCAACTTTCTTTCAGCCTGAACAGGTTTGTTTCATGCAGAGTTCAATGTTATTGCTCATGCAGCGGCTTGTAAACTAAGTGTGAGTGCTGATACCACTGTAGCTGGCTGCAGCTCTTGCTCATTACAGCACGAGCTGTGTCTCTGTGCCAGTGGGAGCAGCACCTGCGTGAACCAGAGGTGGGGTTTGAAGGTGACATATTTTGACATGAAAGGAACAGAGTTCAGCGAAAGGCTTGGAAATGTAAGATAGCAAAAGTTACTGAAGTACAAAACCACTTTTGAGAGCCTAATTTTGTTCCACAAAAGGGTGTGGCTTAGGATGCTGCTTGTTAGGTTAGCTAAAATGTTCTGATTTTAATTTATTTATAAGCCTGTATGTGTACATCTGAGATGATGTGCTGCACTGATACCCGTGTCCCTCTTTGTACAGTGTTTTTCAATATGTTTGTGGGGGAAAAAAACCCACAAAATCTAGCTGTCAGCATGGAGCTATTGCCTTACCTGAAGATATTTTTGTTCTTTTATTTTGCTTGCTTGCTCTGCTTTTGTTTGTTTTTTTAATTAAAACTTCTTATGGAAATAACGAAGTAGGTCACAGAGCTCCCCCATAGATATATATATAGATAGATTAATTCTCAAAGGATTTAGCCCTATATATATTTTGTTGTGCTGAATACTGGAAGCCCCTTTTACCAAGGTATTTTGCATGTATATACATGTATGTATATTGAAGTAGTACAGTAAATTCCAACTTAGAACACTTAATGTGCTGTTGGAAGCAAGAGGATTTCAGTGGCAGTTTGGGGTTAACATGAGCAAAGACTTCATGTGTAACTGGAGAAAACGAGGTTGAAAAGCATATTTTTCTGTCTTGCAGGTAAATACTTAATCCATTGAATTTAAGATTTCATGGCTTGTTTTCAAGGCATAAACTCTTAAGTCCTCATAATGCCATGAGGTAGCACTGTGCCTTCTGTCCCCAGACCAAAGGCAGTGGAGTACTTCTAAAACCCATGGTCTTGTGAAAGAGAGTGTCTTTGCTCAGGATAAAACACGCATTGTTTTCCTGCTGTTTCAATTTGGTTCTGTTTTGCCTAGATCCTGGACTGTACAGTGTACAGAGATGCAGTGAAGCTGTCAGAGATTGTCTTAAGTTTCAAAATTTTATTAATTTCCTCAGATCCCTAAGCAAACCAATGTTGGTGTCAGATACGGCATCTTTCTCTGTATTCTTTTTAGATATAGGGTGGTCATCGTCTTTTATTATTTATTTAGAGTAATAAAACACAGCCTTTTTGGAGCAATTGAGGATGAATGCAAAAGCAATTGCAAAAAAGCACAACAATATAAATGTAAATCAGCCACATTTTTAGTTTTCAGAGCTTCGTTAGGCCTCCATTAGCTGGTCCACTGTGGTAATCCTTCTCAAATTGTTTAATTTTCTTTCCTTAATCCATGCTTTCATTGATCTACATCTTCACTCTCCACAAAGTTTCTTTAATGATAATCCTATGAATAAAAGCTAGTATCTGAGAGATTTCTGTCTGCCTGGCAGAATAAACATCGGAAGAGGGGTGGGGGAGAAATTGGTTTTCAGTTATGTTCTTGAGTTTCTTACATTTAATTTGACCATTTTTATATATATGTATATATATCTACATTTTGTATACGTATATATGATACGGATGCTGTACAATACAAAGTATAACAGCAAAACAACAAACTTGATGCTGAAGCATTCCTTACCAGTTATGGCAAGCTAGTAACAGGCTGCCGTTCCTTCAAGTGAAGAAATGAAAAAACTGAAGTTAATTTGGGCTTACAAAATAACCAGCGAGTATATGTGAATTTTTTGTTTCTTTGATCCCATTCATTCAACGCATGAATGGTGTGGTACTGCAGAGTGACTGCACTGAGGCATCAGAAGGGAGCTGGGATAATGGAGGGATGAAAGCTTTGGCAGAATGCCTTTGACATCAGAAAGCATGAGGCAAAAATGGACCTCATCCTGCCTTCCAAACTGAGCAACCAGTGCAAAGAGCCCTAAATATGTCATAGGAATAAAATATCCAGTTCAGTGTTTGATTTTATTTAAAAGAACATCTGTCTCTGTGGCGCAATGGGTTAGCGCGTTCGGCTGTTAACCGAAAGGTTGGTGGTTCGAGCCCACCCAGGGACGGGGGTTATCATCTCTTGATCTTTTAAGGGAGTCCTGGAGCCACTGGAGAGAGTCCAGAGATGGAGCCCACCAAGAGGTGCTGCAGGGGGGGCCTGGAGCATCGCTGCTGTCAGGAGAGCCAAGAGCTGGGGCTGTTCAACCTGGGGGAGGCTCAGGGAGGGGAAGCACAAATAGGGATGTCAGTCCCTGCATGGAGGTGCCAGGGTCTGGACTCTGCTTGGCACAGCCTTGGAGCCCAGGAGCTCTCCCTGCCCATCAGGAAGCACTGCTGTAATTGTTGAAAGCTGAACTAAAAAACTTAGTTTTATATTAGGAAATATCTGGCTGGTCAGACATATCACTGAAATGTTCCTCTAAGGAAAAAGTACGTGGATAAAACTTCTCTAATCTACTTCAAGGTGAGCGGGGGGCAACGTAAGGAATGAAGAAGTCTATTTCACGATCTATGCGAAACTTCTCAATACATTTTTCAGCCTCAGTCCCTTTCAGACGAACGTTACTGCTTTGTTAAGTAAATCCTGACCCCCTCTTTTGTGTCTGGAGAAGATTTTAATTAAAGACGACCAAGGAAAGGAGAATTATTCGAGGGTTTCCTGGAAAAAAACTTCTCTGTTCATGAAGCTCCCTTCTGTAGCTGCTCTTTCTTTGAACACACCAAAGAAATAGGAAGGGCAGCGTTGACACGTCTCTGTGAATTGACCCACAGGGCTGCTTGTAAAGGAGTTAATGGAACATTCAAGTATGACACACAGTTGGCAAGATTCCTCATTCCTAGTGTTTCTCATCATCCACTGCATTAATGCTATAGCACTCAATTCATCATTAAAAAGATGGGTATGTATGAGTTTTAAGATATTCCTTTCTTCTGCGTAAGGTGTGGTCTGCATCTTCAGCTCCAAAGGGGGTAATTTGTCCCCTCATCTCCGTTTCCTCACTCTATTATATAAATATTAAATAAAAAGGGCAGAGGTGGAGGGAAATATACATGTATGTATATATTAGAAGTGGCAGGAGGAGCAAGCAATGCATTCTGGCTGACATTTGGCATCATTTTAAAGACAAAGTTATGAGCTACAAATGCCACAAAGACTGAGCTGAAATCTCAAATAGTTGCAGAGATGCTGGCATTTCAGAAGGCATCGGCAGTGCAGGTGGAATGTGTTGAAATATCATCAGCAAGGAGAGAACGAGATTATAGAGAATTTATGCGAGAAAATTGAAAGCTCTGAAATCTGAAGAAATTCCAGCACTGCATTCACACTGGAGGGAATGTTTCAGGTTAGTTGGATTGGGTTGGAACTGTAGGTAACACAAAGTGTGTGGCTCTGCACGCAGATGGAGGATTTGCTGAGCACCTGTGGGAAACGCGAATTGCAGTGATCTGGTTGTAGGAGGTTGAAATAATTATTTGCAGGTGTTTCCATCCCAAATGTTCTCCCCTTAATTTTAGGTATGAGCCATTTAAATTAAGAAATATGTTCTCAGTCTGGCTTTAGTGCAAATTCCATCATCTCTTTGCACAAACCAGTCCCATACCATTAGTAAACCTGATCAATTTGTAATCCAGCATGCTTCCTCCCCTCCATATATTATTTGCCTCTATGGATTAGGAAAAAAGGAAATATCTGACTGATACGTCCTATCTGTAAGCATCTGAATTCTAACCCTCTGTGTCTCCAGGTGAAGACAGCAATAAATCCTCACTGTCTGGGTCTGGAGTTTGACTTTTTGTCTTACTGAGGAAGACACATGTAATCAGTGGCTTTGTTTGGCTTTGCCAGGTACTCAGCTTTGGGTGATATTCTCCATGACTTATGGACTTCTCTTATTCCTTACAAATGTTCCTACTTCTGAACAGCAAAATGCCCGAAGTCAGTGGAGCTTTGAGCTCATTCCAGAACTTGCAGTTTCTGAAATCTGTCTCCCAAACTCTGAAAACCTTGGTTGAAGCCAGGGCTTTGGCATTTCCAAGTACTCAGCTTTAGAGCAAGATGGCTGCAATTCTAGGTGTAGTGAGTTGCAAAGTTTGCGTTATTTGCTGAGATATGTCTGGGCAGTCATAGTCTTGCTGCTTGTTACTAAATTCTTTCATTGTAACTTGTTTTGAGACATAGTTTTTTCTAAACCATATTAGATGCAAACTGTCTGCTTGTGTTGATCTATGTATGAGTACTACTGTACTCATAAATTAATCAAATTTGCTGTCCATAGTAATCGAACAGTTTTCCAATATGCTTGTCCACAAAGAGTTTGCCTCCAGCTGGGAACATCACCGTACTTAAAAATTATTTTTCTTTGCTGTGTGCTAAATTGCAAATCAAAGGCATTGACTGAACAGATTTAAAGACATTAAAGACATCATCTCTTTCCAGTGCCTTTAACCAAAGGCTGCACGTGGGCTCACGTTTGGTTCGATCAACCAGATGTAAGACTGTGAAAATGATTTTATCCAAATGCAGCCAAGGGTGAAGTTCAGCAAATGGAGTCCAAACTTTCCTACATGATGTTTCACTCCTGAGTGCAATCTGCAGAAAAATATAATGAGGTGTCAGTTTTACTCACTCTGTGCTAACCAATGAAGGATGTTAAAATGTAGCATGCTTAATACAATGATTTCACTTTTAAATTCCCCTAAATCCCTGTTCATTTTGCTGATTTGCTTTCCAGCTAAATACTGTAAATGAAAGCAATAATGACTGATGAGAGTAAACACACTTTGCAATATACAAAGCAAACATTAATAAACCAGAGCAGCGGAGCAGCAATAAAGGTCACTTGTTCTCCAGAGACCATAAAAAAGAAAGTTACCTTTACTGAACCCAAGAGCATCTTATATTCTGATAGTCGTTAACAAGTGAAACAAAATTCTCCTTTTCATGTTCCTGGTGCAGAGTGATGTAATCAGGGAAACATAAAGTCGGAATTATGTCTTTTAAATTTGAACATTCATCACACTTAGGAAATTCCTACAAATGAAAGCATAAAATACAATGCTCAGAAGGATTTTAACATATACATACCTGTGTTGCTTAAATATTTCTGTTCCTTTATTGTGAGCATCTCTGTTCTGCACTTAATCCAAGCACATTTAATCAGGAAATATTCACAACTTCGCCTTCTTCCAGTTGATTGATTTGTCGTGTAATTGATAGAGCATTAGCAGAAATCTCTACTGTTGAAGATTCCTGCGTAGGCTATTAACTGGTGCTAATCAGGTATTTCAAACCAATTCTGATCATAAATTCCATGTTAATGTAGCACAGGACTCTTATCAGTTACATAGCGAAAGAAGAAATTAGAGATCGTACACAGAGAAAATACATCTTTATTTGTTTTAAATTATATTCAGAACAGTAATCTAGACAAGGATCCTTAACCTTGATCATGAAAACTATTTAACTGCATTGAAAATTCTCAGTTCTCTTGGTTCTCCTTGCTCTTTTTCCCGCCACTGCTCTATGTGCATTTACTGTAGGACTTCAGGTATAGGATGGCAAGCTTAGAATGTGTTCTCTATTTTGAGGGATGTCACGTGACATCTAAGTATGCCCAGAACGACAGGACATGGCCAGCAATATCCTGGTACAATGGGCAAGTTGTAATATTCATTAGAAGTAGCGATATGATTTGATCTAGAAGTCATAGTCATTAAACCAGTCCTTTTCTTAAGCACACAGCTGAAGTGTTTCCAGGTAGATCTTTGTTTTTTCTTTACACCTATTCTGCCCAGAATGCTTTGTCTAGAGGTTATCCTTTAGGCTTGATCCCAACCACACTTGAAAAAGAGAAATGGCAGAAATCACCTCATAAGAGCAGACAACTAGAAATGGATCAGATGGATGTTACGGCAGCAGCGGTTTTGTTGCAGTGTGCCATTCTTTCTATACCTTCAGACCATGTTAAAATATCCCATTTATTTATTTATTTTACTTTAGACACATGGAAACTTAAGGTAAGCCTATTGGTACACATGTAAGGAAGGACTGAGAGAAAGAGACGATCACTCTAAAGAGAATTCTTGGGAAATATTTCCAATATAAATTGACACTTCTCTTAAGTTGGTGGTTTTGTATTGTTGGCTTGTTTTTTTTTTTTTTAATGAAAACCATTTTTCAAGACATAGTGCTCAAATGCATAAATGTGCTTTCTAGGAAAGTAGTTTTGACTGAATTCAATATTTACACCTGCAAAAGGCTCAAGTGTAATTTCTCATGACAGTGTCATTGCTACAGTCAAGGAGTAAATGCAGGCAGATAACAGGCAGCATTGTCTGGAAGGTTGTGAGCAAAGTAAATAAAAGATTGGGCCCAGCACTATTGTAGATTATTGTGTGCAAGAGACAGGGGTATGTAAAAATATTGCATTGATATAAGGACATTACTGCCAGTGGTTCTAGCAGTGATGTACATGCAGCTGATGATATTTGCAGTAAATGGTTTTCACCATAAATCTGTTTAGTGAGGTAAACACGTATCTTCAATGTATTTTAGCATACATGGCCTCCCCAAATGCAGCTGTGTTGCTCCTGAAAGCAGCATATTTTACCACTGTGGCCCAGAAGAGTGAGGTGTGAGGAAGCCAAGGGAACAGCAGAAACCATGGCAATTCCCTGAAACAGTTCTGTTTCATATTGGCATTGGTTCGTATCTAGCATTACATGTGAAACCATACTGTACGTATTGCATGCTCTGGAGTTGATTGCTCTGACATTTCCTGCAGTTTTCAATGTTTGTTTTCAAAGGATTTGCTATTCCAATGCAGAAATGCAAAAAATACTCTTTCTTTGGGGGGAAAAAAAAGTCGTTTTTATCACTATAATCTTCTAAATGTAATGAAATATTTTACAAAACACAACCGATAAAAGGATTAATAACCATACTTAAGTACGAATTGTTTAATGTGCAGTGAAACGTTCTAGTTTCCACTTAGGAAAATTGAACAGAAAAGAGGAACAAAAGAAGCCACTTCTGGCAATTGGAAGGAAGTTGCCATTTTGCACCAGATATTTCAGACAAAACCATAGCAATTTCAAACGAAGCCATTGTAATTTCAAACATAACTTAGGCATTCAAGGAAGACACTATTCTTTAGGCAAGGTCACTGTGCCATCTAAGGAGGAAAATGGATTTGTCCCTAAGGTAGAAAAAAGGCAGGCCTGAAACAGATCTGTTATTAGAATGATGCTTTTCTTTTCACTGTGATTTTGTTGGTTTTTTCTTTTTTTATAAATTAACATACAATTTTCTCTGGTGAAAGGAATATCCTGACTGGAGCAGACAATTTGACTGTATTGGAGAGTTACTTCTTATGGTTCTTGGAGTTTATCCTCTCGGAAACTGCAAGTCAAAAATCATTAAAATTTATTTACAAATATTGTTACTCCCAGATTGGTAATTCAAGGTAGAATTAACCTTCACAATCCTATTTCCTGTATATACTTCTTGTTTTCCGTTTCTCTTCCTCATTTGTTGCTGTTTATTTTTAATTTCCTATTTCATATTTTTCTTTTCACAATCTGCAGTCAGTTAATAATCAGCTAACTTGCTGTTATTAGATGGAGACACAGTGAAGAGACTGTACTTTCTAATGGTCAATAAGACACAAATTGCTAGTAATGGACCAAAATTTAGTTACTCCTAATAACTGTTCTTTGCTTTTGTACCTTCTTTGTTTTATAGTGCATTTATAAAGCATAGAATCTCAAAAGTGTATGGAATTTCAGAGCTCCCACTGTCTCTGGATAAGGTGGACGTGATCTGGTTGAGGTTAGGACTACTTGGTGCGTGGTCATACAGGGAAATGTGGTGCTCTGTGAGCTGGTCAGGCTGGTGTGCCCATATGAGACAAGTAACTGCAGGAAGACACCTCTGTTGTCTCAGGAGCTGCCTTACGGTGCTTATACCTCTTCCAGATCAAGCATGATCTCATCTTGTTAGTTCAAGGCTGCCCACAGACTCTTAGGTGTGAGTGCAGATTTGATGGAGATGAGGAGTGAAGGAACCACGCTCATTAGATGGTGAAACAAGTATCTCTGCCCTTCAGAAGATTAATGAGATTTGCTCTGCTAAAGAGCCTGCTATATTGTCATCTGAACTGTGGAAATTTGGATATCCATTTTCTCTGTTGCAAATCGATGACATTTTATGTAAGAAATGTGACTGAATGTGTGTGTATGTATATGCATGATTATGTGAAGGAAAACTAAATTACAGCTTCACAAGCTGCTACGATGTAAGGATCAAATGGCTGCGGTATGGTTTCAGAAAGTGCACGCTGTAACAAAATATGAATAGGAAAATCAATATGCAATATGCCGTTTTTATGGGAATTGGTTTTGCAATGGGTTTAGAGAGATGAGTGCAATCTGGACAGCGTTGACTGTAGTGTCTGTTTTGTGATTTGAGGAAGGGCATTTACTGGCTTGACTACACCTGAAGATTCTGTCATAGTTACAGCACTGGAACTGAAACACGCGTGGTGTCTGTGGGTACGTTCCACGCACGCCCCAAACGATGGAGCAGCGTGGATGTCCCACAGCTAGCACTGCTTGCATCCTGCAGGCACTTCAGCTTGTGTCCTCTAGCAGAAAGGTCTGCGGGGCGAGTTTCACTTCTCTGAATCACCAAAGAGCTTGGTTAGTCAATGTCTTCTGTTACTTTTCTAGATACCCACTGTCACCGTATCTCTTTTGGTTTATTTGCTGGAGCACTTTTGTTGCATCTGTACTCTTGATAGTTGTTGAGGAGGCAAAGAGAGGGACAGCATGAGAAGTATTACTATTAAAGAGCATTTACACCCTTTAATTTATCACAACAAGAAGCTTTAATAACAGTGTAGATATCATATGCCGAACTGAAGCCTTCCTAAGAAGTACAAAGAGATGAAATGTAATAGGCCGTATACGTAGTTGAAATATCATTGCTACTTGAAGTGCAGCACTTACACTGAGAGTGCTCTCTAATCCATTTTAAATTGAATATGAATAGTTCCGTGATAACGCCATCTTTTTTCATCACTGTGTTGTTTTCCTAAAACGCAATCGTTGATCGTAAAAGCCCCACATTTCTGCTTGAGTCTGTTCCCGGAGGCAGTTTTGTATTTGTTGTGCATATATATTTTTAGTTTTATAAAGGTTCTAAAAGTCAGAAGGAGTTCACTGAAGGCCAAATGGAGATAAACGTGTGGTTATTTATACCAAAACCTACTCAGGCAAAAATAGTGCTATTGTTCTTCATGCCATTGTATTTTTAATGATTACTAGCGATGCTGGTTTTCATTTTGTCAGAAGAGGCAAAAAAAAAAGATGATTATAAAACCCTTTTCTTTCCACGGCGCAACTGCTTTTGATAAAAACAAGCTAGTCAATGAAAACAAAAATTCTGCTTCTGGGAGCATTCCTGAGCAAGCACTGCCCCATCCTTACCATTTTTCAGAAGAGGGGCTTTATCCACCCCCGTGAACTGCCCAGGGTCACTGAGATTTATTAACAAGGTGAGTTGGCTCCTGTCATGCGAAATGTTATTAATGACTTTGTGACAATTCACATTAATTGCATCACGCGAACTTCCATTATCACTCTCATCTGTAACCTCCTAAAAATATCAAGGTTATCAGTTATTTATATTCTTCCTCTTATTTAGGTGACCTCAAATTGTATCATTGTTTTTCATTTCACAACAGTTTTTATTGTTTTATATGCCATGGGAATCAAGCAGATTAGTAAGGCAATATTCTCAGCCAGCCTGAAAACCTGGTTGGATTTAGTTGCCCAGGGCTCCATCCAACCTGGTCTCAGGACCATTCCCCAGGGAAACATTCAGCAGTGCTGAGCTGTGCAAAACGATCCCAGCTAGAGCAGCTGCTTACACTTGTTTCTAAAAGTATTTCTGCTCTAACACTTGCCTCTGCTACTGACACTATCAAGAGCACGTTTACATTCAGTATTGAAAGAGTTGCCATGTTTGGTTGTGGTATTGACTCCAGTACCCCAAGGGCTTAGATGATCAAAATATTTTGGAATGAGGGAAATCTTGACAAGCAGACACAGCACCTGGACCACCCCAGTCTGGCACAAGGAGTAAAAGATCCTCTACAGAGTCCCCTAAAGGTGACCAGCGAGATGTCCCCAGCAGAACTGGGCTTCTGTTGTGTCTGGCACTGCATAAACACCCAACGAGAAGTAGCTCCTGCTCTGCAGCCAAAATAGAGATGATAAGAAACAAGAACGAGGGAGGAGACAGAGGTGAAATGTCTTGATGAATTCGAGGGAGGTGCTTGGCAAAGCAAGATGCAGGACTTGAAGTTTCAGGCTGCAACCGTATTGTTTTCCTTGTTGATGACACTAACAAATACTTAGGAAAACCAGTTATGTTATTTACAATTCAAAAAATGAAAAGTTTCTTTGCCTTTAGTCACAGTATATGAAATTAAGGGGTGGTTCTAATGCTATTAAAAATGCTAATATTTTTGTTCTGTTTTTATCAATTATTTTGAGGAATATAAGGCTCAAAATTGAGATTTATTTAATAATGTAATTTATGGTAAGATGGGACATTTGCATTAAAACCAAAGAATTCAGTGCAATAGGTGTAAAAATAGAGAACTAATTCTGAGATAATTTCCTAAATGCAGATTATATAGTGACTTAAGTCAAAATAATTTTTAGGGTGGATCTGGTAAAGAGTAGGGAATTTGATTTTTTTTAACATCTGACATCTCAAGATATGTAGAAGGGCAAAACCAAGCACTCTGGCAAAGCTGCACAGCTCAGTTTTGGGTTCCCTGAGCCAGGCTCTCCAGCTCTCCTAGGGAAAGGCTGATGTTTGCGCTTCTTGTCTGAGGTTAATTCCAATTCTCTCTTTGTGTAGGGGCTGTGGCATGATATAGAAGAACGAGCAAGAGGCAATAGTTCTTGAGAGCAGCTGGAAAAGGATTTATTTTCATTAGACACTTCAACCTCTAGACAGCAAACTAAAGTTCGTGGTCGGAGTCTGAAATCCAACAGAATGGCTTTGTTCAGGTACTGTAATTGTCGCAATAGCCTGGACTGCTTCCGTTTTCCTTCATGGAAGCTGGCTTACAGGAATCCAGACAGTGGCTATCGCATTGTCTGTGCTCAGCTTTTAGTTTTCATATTTGATTTTCAGTGCTGTCACACACTGTTATTTCGTGTCTTCTCCCTAAACTTTTCACTTAAATTAAAAAAGGAAAAGCAGCAAGATTTTGACCGAGTTTTCAAGTAAGTTTTCAAGCATTATTCCTGCTCTGTTGCATTTCTCTTATAGAACACCTTTTCACTTGAAGATCCTAATGCAAAGTTTGCAGGTGGGCATGGTCCTGAGCTGAGCACTTGAAGGGGAAAGGGCAGGAGAAACGTTCCTTGCGTTCCTGCTCAGTGACTCTTTTGCACCAAAAGGGAGAATAAAGTCTGGGCTATTGTTCCACAAAACCATGGCTTCCACCAGCTCTCAAGTACAGGTCTGCCTGCACAGGCTTTTATTCTAAGATGCATTTTCTCAGGTACCTGCATTTCTGGAGATGGTATATATTCTTTTATTAAAATGAATGCCTTGGCTCTGTACTTGGTTATTCCAAGTACATATTCCAAGCAAGTGAAGGATGGCAGGCTGGAATGGTTAATTAATAAGGTTTTGTGAGAGCCTATTGCCCTATGCCAAGTTTTCCTTAAAAAATTCAATATAATTTTCTTTTTTTTAAAGGGGCTTGGGAAGCCAATTAATTTTTTTTATCTATTTATTATTGTTTCACCTTGAGACATGAACTGCAAGCACTTTGATAAATGGGATCAAAAGTTTGTCTACCTTCCAAACAGCTTCTTGTACGTCTCTGTGCTGTTTGGTGTTTGTTTGGGATCTCCTCACTGTACTTCTCACAGTCTGGCCGTACCACATTGCTTCTCGTGTGATCAGTACATGGAAGGGGACTGCAGCTCTCCTCTCTCAGTTCACTGTTTTAATGCTCTGGTAGAACAGGTCTCAATGCTCTTGCCAAGGGTACCATGTGCCCTGTACTTTTAATACAGGTTTGCCATCACCCTGTTTTGGGGGGACTATCTATACATTCCTATAGACGTAAGATTGTTGTGTTGTTGTTGTTGTTGTTTTCCCAAGTCAATTTATATCTTGTGGAATGCATCCTTTCTGAGACCACAGAACAGTGGTCGAGTTGGTGGACATGTTTTACCACAGAAGTGGTTGCTTCTCCATGACATCAAGGAATGTTTATTTTCTGTAGTTATACTTGAAATAAGACTAGTGTTAATCAGCCCAGGTTTCACGTAATTTGTGGAGCGAGGTTGTACAGACACAGCAAAGGAATTCCTCATCTTCTAATTGCAGTCTGACAGGCTGCAAACCTGTTTAAATATATATATATATATATTAACTACAGAGAGAGTGTTGCAAACATAACCTTCAGCTGCAATGTGACTTCTCCCTAGCCTCCAGTTGCGACAGGATTCTAATAAACTACATGCAGGGAGCAATTTTTCATTTTGAACTAAAAAATAAAATGACATCTCAACAGCAGTATCAGCTCTGGTGACCTCAGGATTGCCTGTCACAGCCCATCAGTCCTTGAGCACCTGTCACATGTTGGGATTTTGTTAAAAAAAAAAAATGTCATGGTGTCAACACATTTACCATATGAAACTTTCCTGTTAGTGTCTTCTCTTGTTTTATATCCCCATCATTCAAACCTAAAGCATTAAAGATCCTGCAAATGCCTTAGAAGTAGAGCAGTGATGTTTGGTAACAGAATGCTCATTTCCTTTAAATACTTCCATCCAGCCCTGCAGAAGTAATCACTTTACAGAAGCTAATAAAGAATGGATTAAGCTACAGCTTTGAAGAACTCATCTCAAAAGGACCCTGAAACCACTGTCTAAAAGCAATATTATCAGCATTAGAAGCTGAAAAATTACACCAACAGATCTAGGTCAGTGCATTATGAGGAGAAACAATAGAACTGATGTCAGAAATATTACCAAAAGTCTGCCTCTAGTAGTCTAGGGGGATTGAAGTTGTCAACTTGTTTTCATCCGGAGGGTTTGCAGCATGACTATGTAAATCTGTGTCCCTGTTTTTTGAGATTTGGCTCACAAGGCTCTGCTTTGGCATTTTATTTTAATGGCCAGCCACTGTAAGAGGTCTTCACAAGAGTATATTAACGAATGTAGACTACTGAATATGGGAGTGCATATATGCATGTGTGTAAATGTGTATTCTCAGTTCTCTAATTAATATTAAGATGGCAAAACTTGCCTCACTGCAAAGGCAAGTACCTAGTCCAGAATGCTGTTGCCAGCTCCACCTAAAAGGGATTAGTGGTGATGCTGCCCCATACAATTCTTCTAGTCTCTAAGGGTCTGTAGTCAAGACACTTCCACCACCAGAAGTGCCATCTTGATATACAATAATCTCTAAGGGGTTATTCTTTTTTTTTCTTTGAACTTTCCCAGTTGTTTCCTGAACCCATATAAACTTACAAGATCTGCAGCATTGCACAACAAGTACTTCTACAACTTCTGCTTGTTTAAAGGGCAGAGGTCCAGGAGATGCTGTACACTGTGAGTATGCTGTCTTCATTGAAGCCCACGGAAGATGTGTCTACATATGCACATGTTTATGTGCATGCACATATGTATATATGAGATCTGAAGTCCTGAGGGCATATTTCCATGGAATATTATATACATTATGACACTGAGTCATGCAAAGTACCAAATCTCAAAAGGATGTTAATACAGACCTTTTTTTTTTTTTCTGGGAGTGATGAAACAGATTTCAACTTTTGTATCATCCCTACTGAAAACATAATTTTAGTAGTATGATTGAAGGGGAGAGGGGAGGATAATTGGAATGTGTGTGACAAAATTATAAACGCATTTTTTTCCTTTCTGAATTCTAGTGGATACTGGGAAACGACTTATCTGGCAGCTGTATAGTTTGATTGTGTATACTATTGCAAAAGGTAATTAAGCATATGAGAGGGGGAAAATAGAAAGAGCCAGAATAAAATGAGTGCTATAGATACTAGAAAGCTCTTTTAAAAAATCAATTATTCTCTGAAACGTGAGAAGCTCCATTACAATGGAAGGAGTTGCTGGTAACCACCCCACTATATATCCATTTCTCAAAATAGTACAAGTGCTTCCAGAGAGAAAGCCAAGTCATTCATTATAGAATGCCCACAGGACATATATTTTTTCCAAGTGAACTTTACATTCCTCTTTTGCAGAGGAAAGCAAATCTGAAATAAAGGGAAATGCTTAGCAGGGAAACTACAGTGGCCTTAAAAGTTGATACGGAGAATGATATTTATGGGAGATGTAGTGATTTTTCTGTCCATTCTGATTATTCATATCATTTAAATATTTAGAAATTTTAAAATCCTTGGTTTTATACCAAAGCTAAAAAACAAACTCCTCCTCTGCAGGCATAACTGTGTAGGGTGATGTATCCTTTCCTTTAAACAATTAGTCTTCAGTGCTCTTAATTTGCAGTTAAGTAGTGTTAAAGGATTGGAGAGGAAGAGATCTATCGCTAGAGACTGTTGCTTGTGTAAAATGACAGTACGGTATGCAAAACTCTGGGTATAATTCATGGAAAAGCAGCCAATATGTACAGTAGTATGCTTGCATTATAATGGATTTCCCACAAGGGAAATTACAGTTTTGCAAAATTGGCAAGTTAGGTACAGAAAAGAGCCCTTTCAAAACTGTTTTTTTTTTCCTGCTATTACTTTTTGCTAATAAGACAATAGATTACCGTGTTATGCTAATTTACATTTTTGCTTCTAACGATTTGACTTTAGCTAGGGATTAGCAAAGCTGATGTGAAGCACTCAGCAAGGTAAAGAGACTTTGCTTCTGTTTTCTAAGGGATTTGATGTCTGATGTCTCTGTAGAACTTTACCCTGTAATGGTTGTCTTAGCACGTTGGAAATCTGGCCCTTTGAAAGACAGATTAACTCTGGACCTTTGCTTGACAGATTAGTTTAACGTATGAGAGAACTTTGATCAGTTTATGTACAACACGGTGGTCTCTAACGAGTTCATTTTTAAGTACTTCTTCAGCATAAGCGAGGAAATAACCTCATTTTCTGCAGTGCTCTTCCCTACTTCTTCCTGACATAAAATGTTAGCCCTCACTGAGAGATGTTTTCTTCCAAAAGATCAGTTAATTGGGAGCTAAGCCAACCACGCTACGAGATCATTGCCCTCCCTCCGAGCTTCTGCCTCTTCAAGACCTCAGAACAGTGCTGGCCAACATTTCCTGGTAACGCGGTGAAACAATGCACTTTGGGGAATAATACTGAGCAGGTGGGATGAGTAACACACCAAAACCATAGCTTTTGCTGCTGTAACTTCATGTGCAACAATCATGTAAAAATAAATCACCGTGATCAAGTAAGGGTTGTTCAGCAACTTCAGCCAGGCTCACAAACGAAAATTTTTGACCCCACCCAAAAAAAGTCTGCTATCTACATTTTTATCTGTTTCTGAATGTACTTTTATGGTGTAAATCTCCCCTGGGAGTAAGAACAGACTGATGAATCTAAGTCAACCTACTATCTCTTTAGGACAAAATGACTGATGCTGAACCAGGGCCACCAGTTTTAGGACTGCGAGGTGCAGCAGTTTGCTTGGACCACTGAGCTCCTTATTCCTATAATTAATAACTATTTTTGGTATATGTGGGGAGGCACTGGAAGTAGGTTTACCTGTGAAAATGTGTTGGCTAACAAAAGATGTTGCTTTCGCTGATGCAGAAACGGGTGGAGACCGGGGGAAATGATGTCACAGTGAATGCAGCATGGCAAAGTAGCAGTTCCCTGAATGTTATTTATTTATTTATTGCTGGTTTGCTAATGAGAAGTTGCTAGATGAAGAATAGAAAGAGTAGAGAGGAAGTTTGGTGCATTCATTGTAATGAAAGGCATTTGTTATTATGAAAGTAGGGATTTCTGACATTAGTTGGAGACTGAACCAGTCTCTTTCTTTCTAGGCCAAAAGCAATGGAGTATGTTATGAAATTAAGGCCCCACGATTAAGTGCTTGGTGTAAGGAAGTCATCTCTCACAGGCCGCTTAGACTCATTTCAAGGTTGTTGCAGGAGTGTAAGTGTAGGAGTGAATGTGTGTTACTGAGTAAGCTGAGAGTTTTTTTTTTTTAAGAAAGGGCGTAGTCCTGTTCCAAATGCTGTTCGTGAAGGTGGCCTCAGATATGTTACCCCAGACTGAAGGCTGGTAGCAGCTCCTTCACAGTGAGCCCACACAGATCCTATTTTTGTGTCTATTAGAGAACAGATGTCAAATGTATGCATCAGCAGATTTATCCAGACATCCGTCATCCCGAGCGGGATGACTGGTGGTGACCTGAGGCCTGACATCTGCCTGCTGCAGCGCAACCGAAAGGCATCAGCTTCCTTTGAGGATGTGGGGACCACCTGAGCAGACCTGAAATTATAAAGACAGGTGTCTGAGGCTTAACAGATGAAAACCACTTGCTGAAAATAAAGGTCAGACTATGGTAGACAAGAGGTGACCTCTTTCCCAGCTCAGTTCACCAACAGAATCTATGGGAAACAGCTGTGACAGTTCCCTTCAGCACAATATCCACAGGACCAAGCTGTTAAAACTGTAGTTAGACTACTTGAGCTGCTGCTATCTGCAATAGTCTTCATAGAAGGAAGCATTCTGCCTGAGAATGAGCCGTGATTGCAGTAACTTTGGACAAATGCTGCAAAATTCAGAAGCAGGTAGGTAAGAAATTTTCATTTTTATGGTTTTTTGTCCTATAAAGATTAGTGGATGTGTACATTTTCATTGTTTTAGGGAAGTGTCATTAATTAAATATACATATATTTAATTGAGGTTTAAATCTTCCTTAAATTGAATCTTAATTGTGTTTGAGACTACGGGCTTTAAGCATTGCTCAACAATCACCTCTCATTTAAGTAAATTGAAATAGGTCATGATTCATTTGTGTTGAAGAATTAAGAGTGATGTTAATTATTAAGTAATTGTAGTTATGGAAATCAAGGTTGTCTCTGTATCAACCTGAAACAAGTATTTTTCATTCTAGCCAAAGAGCAAGATCTTTAAATTGTTGTCAAATCAAAAATCTCTCTCAGGAATGGAGATCTTATTTGGATGGCTTCAAATTGAAGCAACATAGCTGCTTTCTCCAGTTGACAAATGCAAGCCTGTTCACAGCTGATTCTTGTTGGAAATCATGGGTTGAATACCTGCCCTCTGTACATTATAAGATGCATGGATGATCAAAGCAATCATCGTCTCTCTTTTATCATTTTATTAACTGAATTTCAGTTATGACTTGAATGTTGTTTTTATCTCCTGTTAATTAATGAAGTTAGGTTTACGTACAGCTATATATGTTCATTTAAACTCAATCAGGTTAGTAAATGCAGTGGCAAAATTGGTTTTCTCTTTTTTCAGCTCAAAATCAGAAAGATGTGAACGATCCTTATTACTCGAAAGGTGCTTCAGCCTCTGGGTAAGTAAAGCTGCTATCAGGCCCTTCTGATCTGCCTTACTTTTCTTGCTTTGCTACAGAAACAGAAGTCAGATGGGGAAAGCTGAATGTGCGTGAGGATCCCTTTTGCCATTCATTTTCAGGAAGACTTGCGCGTTTTAGCTGCTCTTTGTGCCTTTGAAAGTACCATTCAAACAGCTTCTTAATTAAAATGGAGAATCAGGCAATAAAACATTCTAATCAGTGCCTCCACTCGTGATGCATCTGAGGTGATTAATGCTTTGTGTTCATGGACAATAGAACTTTCAAAACCAACAAAACAGCAGAAAATGTTATTTATTTTTCTGTCCTGCTCGGTGACCTTTGATATTGGTGGAGCCCCTGAAGTCGGGCAGAGAAAATGAAATCCAGGTCTAGTGTGGCTAATATTCAGCTCAACAGCAAAAGATAGATTTTTCATTCTTTTCTTTATGCAAAGGCTGTTTGTTGAGTTGACATTGTGAAATCAGTCTGGCTAGTTGTGAATGATGTATGAAAGAGGAAAAATCCCTGCCTAGAGCCCAAATAAACAGATGCTACAGTAAGACCAAGGTGGTTGTGCAGTGCTATCCTATTTGCTGTGTCTGAGGCTGGAGGTCACCTGGCCAGCCCTTGTCCAAGCAGGGGCATAGTATGTTTGCATGTTTATGTGAACAAGAGTCTATTAGTTGAGATTTTTTTAATTACATACATAAATAACAATAGCACCATCAGAAGTAACTGCTGCTGAAGTTTGAGTTATTTCCTATCAATAAAGAATTTTTTAATTATTTTTTTCATATGCTTCGAAGAGATTCGGACAAGTGTGATTTTATAAACAAGATCAGGTTAATATTGCAGCAGTTTTAGGCATTCTTGCACGCAGGTTCATATACACAAAATATCATTTTTTCTCTAGAAAATTGTCTCTCTAACTCAGTTATTTTTCCAAAAGTTCAGAATGAAATTTACTTATGAGAATTAATAAAAAGAAAAGGAAATGATGAGAACTCGAGAAATGTTAATACTCTGCTACAACAAAATATTGTACTGGTATATAGTATTATCTACTATAGTATTTTTCTCTAGCATTTCCATAATTTGCCAAGTTGTTGCCTCCCAAGAAAAAAAGGAAGTGATGAAGTGTTAAGATATCTTTGTCAAGAGCACAATAAAAGTTTATTGGGATGAGGAAATGCAAACAGGTATACTGCTCTTCTGTGTTACTGCAGACATTATGTGTTTAGTCAGATGTGTTTGTTCGTGCTGTGTTGCTGCCTTGAAAGTTGAATCGTGGGTGTGGATCCCACTGCTGGGGTGATTTCCAAATGGTGAATGATGATTTTGCTCAAAGAGCAAGTAGAAAGTAGGTAACGTAGATGTGACCGAAATTCAAAATTTCACCAGGGTATTTTTCTCTAAATTGGGAGTATTTGAAGAATTACATTAATTATTTTATTTTAACTGTGATTCTAATTATAGCCTTGATCTTCTTGAGGAGAAATAACTAGGAGGTTTGAACAAATTGTTATTCAAAATTGAACGTACAAAACTTTGTAATCAAGGCAGAATTTTTCTCATTTCAGACCTGAATTTGTCTTACAATCACTTTAAATAGACATAGTCAATACTCATTTTTTATATCATGCTATATACATTAGTATTTTAACGTGTTTAGGATTCAAAGCTTGCTTGGACCTGCAGGTACCCATTATCTGTAATGAAGGTCAAATGACCCTCTGCAAGTCATCAGAAAGGAATAATCAAGACAAGTGTAAGACATTTCAAGTAGGAGTAACACTGCTTAAAATGATGTTCCATTCTTTTTGCTGAAGAACAATGAAGTTAAAGCAGTGAGTCACTTAAGTCCAGTGCAAGTGAATTGCAACTTTGGATTCTGAACAGTCTAATCTTAATGTCATTCATCGGTCACGATAAGTAATATCTTGGAACTGTGTACATCAGCAAAATGTGTAGAGTGCTACTTATTACAGGCTCTGAAATGCCCATTTTGAAATATTTTTCGTGAGTATATACATGCCTCACGCCTGATTTTATTTATTCACGCCTTCTGTCAGTGTAATTGTGCCTTAGTTAAAGTACTTGTTTTTCCTTCATTCTTACCCAGCTCAATAGATCATGAAGGTTGAAGTAACCTTAAGCTACACTTTACAATTCTTTCTAGTACATAATTAAACATTAAAAAAATCGACATTTAAAAAGGTAGTAGCATTCATTTTACTACTGGAACAGATGCAACATGAATTTATTTAGTTCTAAAGACTGGTCTTATCGATGCCTAATTCATTTCTTCACAATGCAGAAAGATAGAGAAGGATGCTTTTCTCAAGGTTACAACCACCCTAATTCGTTCCAGGTTTCTGATTTGCAAGAAGTTACACTTGCACGTTCAGTGATTGATCACAATCTGCTAGAACAAGATACAATTCCCCATCCATTCCTCAATTATGCTTTATAAATGGATTACATAGTATCATCTGATATGTACATACTGCTCTTACATTTCAAGAGAATTAAATACATGCACTTTAAGACATTAAAGTTACATCTTGGCTTATATAAACAATTTCTTCAAATATCACACTGCTCGCACACTAAAAGTGAATTTTCTTCAATTTATTCTTTCAGTAATTGTCTCTAGAAGTTAATTTAACTCCAAATTAAAGCTCATGGTGTCTATGTTGTATGTTGGCATTGCTGTTGTTAGTACCTGTTTCATTCAGGCCCTCACTGCCTCTGCTATTGTGGTGCCAAACTTCAGCTTAACTTTTATCTCACGTGTATTTGATATTTCTGGAAAATATTACCAGAATGGAAAACTGAGATTGGTCACAATGAGTCTACACGCTGGAGGATAGTTGGGGATTTGTATTTAAATTCTTTTTTTTTACAAATGCATGTTTTACATTTGTATGTATTTCACAGTGCGTTGCTCTGTTGTGCCTATCATGAGATTGTTAAGTTCTTCAAAATGGGACCATAAACCCTGGTTGGGATCACACCACTGAATAATGGTGCTGTGAAGATTGCCCAAAGGGTACAAGAATTGTTAGAGGAAGGATGGTTTGACAGATAAAGAATCAAATCTAGATGAGAACAGAACTGAGAAGCAAGAGAAAAGAAATCTTATAGAAAACGTTCAGGAAAGAACATTATTTATCACAATGAAAAGGAAAATAGCTATGAAAAATGAGATGAAATTAGGAAAGAAAAATGGTACTCTGCAACTGTTCATGCTGTAGCTAAAGATGCTTCATTTTTCCTATTATCAGTCAGGAGCAGTCTATGTTCATTTTAAATGTATAATTGTTTTTGTCATAATAGTTTTGTATTTCACTGCGTCATCTCCTTTACAGAACACACACAAAATATCATACCAGGACACTTTTCTGTTCAGTGCCTTGGATGAACAATATATTTACAGGATGGGGAAGTGTAGATGTCTCCCATTCCTCCTTTGAATGGCACTAGCGCCTCTGTACTGAATAAACAGGGCTGACGGAGTTCACATTAATAGACCTTCCTTTCAGAGAAAGTGGCTGTGTGTACTTCTGATAAACAATTAAAGAAGCTTTTTCCCAAGTGTTTCATTGTGCAATAATAGATGGTGAAGGTGGAAGGACTGGAAAATGACAAAGTGTTTATCATGTAGTGTGAAAGCCCATGTGGTTCAAGAGGAGAAAATAATTGCTGCTTTTCTTTCAGCTATTATTCGAGTCAAATGCATCAATGGATGTTGCTGTAAAGGAAAGGTGCCAGCTTTGTTTAGGTAGAACAGAGGAACCCAACAGTGCTATGGAGCGAAGTGAGAAATTATAAATATGAATACACTAATGAGCTCTGGGTTAGTGAATTGTGTGCAGAACTGTTTTTACTGCCCAGCATTTTTTTTATTGATTATATTGACTGCTTGTCCATATCTAGAACTTAATGTTTTCCAGATGGTACTTAATATATACATATTTATCATTCCTCATCCAACATTTTGACTTGACGTGGAAAAACAAGCCTGATGTTCTCCAAGCTGAAGGTAC
The DNA here is from genome assembly GCF_002078875.1 of Numida meleagris. Classification (NCBI taxonomy): domain Eukaryota; kingdom Metazoa; phylum Chordata; class Aves; order Galliformes; family Numididae; genus Numida; species Numida meleagris. The sequence goes on from NC_034412.1 coordinate 2,647,496, forward strand.
AGGTGGGCCACTATACTGCCTTGGCTGACGTTCCTGTCATTCTGAATCCATTTGTGGCTTTGGAAAATCCAGAATGCGAGTACGTGCTTCCCAGCTTTTCCTCACCATCGTGAAAATGAAAGGTGTGGTTTTGTTGGTGTTTTTTCCATTTTTTTTTAATTTATTTTTTAAAGTGAGAGTTTTGATGGATTTCTGTAACTTCAGGAAATGAGGGAGGACACCTGTGTTTGAAACGTCTCCTATGAAAAAGACGAGCTCTGCTTAAATATTTTGGTGCACTGTAAATTTTTATGGCATAAGTTTAAGGAGTCAGGGTTCCACACTGGTTCACTTCTGAGACAGAGGGACATGAACATTTTGTGGATTTAGCCTAAACACGGGGAAAAAGTGCCCTATAGGTAGCGTGGCTTTAGCGTGAGATCTCTGAAGGACGTCAGCCAGAAGCATGCACAAAGGCAGCTGAAGGAGATTTCTTCACCCAATGAATTAATCGGAGGAAAAACAGCAGAGTGCAGAGATGGGACAAGAAAGCAAATCTGATGATGCGCTAGCACAGATTTAAAGTTTGCAGGCTTTGTTATTAATGGTTTTGGGAGAATATTTAGTAAACAAATTGAAATATTTTAGTCAGCTTATACCATTATGCTTCCTTTCAGTGCGTTTTCTAAATAGACACGCACAAAGATGAAAACTCAAGTTTTCTGACAGCTATAGAAGCAAGACCTTTTCTGTCCCCAAATGCCCTTCAATTTGATAAAAGTAAAATAATAATCATAAATCTCTCTTACTACCGCCAGTCACACCTAAATCACCAGGAGTACTTTATTAAAAGGAAAGACTGCAACGAAGAAAATTTAAGGCAGCAGAATTTAAGTCAGTTCTTGTGGGAATGGACTCCTGTTCTTTACCTCAGTCTGTGATTAATCTCTAAATAAATGAAACTACACAGGCATGAGACTTTAGAGGCTTCTGGTTTTCCAGTCTCTGAAGTGATCAGGTTAAATAGTGAGACGGAAGGTTTCCCACGATCCACCTTTGCAAACCTGTGAATATTGCAGTTTGTTTGCCACTAGAAACCTCTGATACAGCAGATTAACGTTGCAATGTGTATTTTATTCCATGCAATTGTCAGTGCCAGTGTTACAGCTGATCGGAATCGGGGAGCATCCTTTAAGTGCACACTGTGGAGGGAACTCGAGGTATGGTAATGGCATTGTAATGGTGCTGCTGACAGCCGTACATGCAGCAACTCTGTAACTGCATAACCACGTTTCTGCTCCTCTGCTGATGAGAGGACAGCTCATCAACCTGTTTGGCCCAAATTCAGAGTAACCTTTGTTTTTCTACTGCTTTATGGCATATAGCAGACAAAAGCAAACTTGAAATTGGCTATTGCTGCCTTCCTGCTCAGCATCTCGCTGCTGTGTGGGTTAGCAGGAGGTGTTTGGCATGGTCAGACAGTAATACTGGTAGTGCTCAGTGGGGTGGCTTTATGTATTCATTTTTGGAGGGGCAGTTGAAGCTTTGGTTAAAGCTTAGTGACAGGTCTTGGTGACTCAGATTGCTGCTCAAGCCCTATAAATTTAGAAAACAGTCTATAATCCTCAAACCAGCAGATGTTTCCTGTATTTGTTGAAAGTCTATGGCGCACAGGCTGGAACAGAATATGTGAAATACCTAAAGTGGTGTAGGTAATTGTGCCAAATCTCATCTGATTAATATAGTTAATCTCCCCACTTCTTGGCTTACAATTTTGGCCCATTCTCAAAAACAGAAGTCTTAATAGAAACTATTGCACATGGAACACCTCCTGACAGTGGGTGCAGTCTATTGAGGCTTAATTTACATTCCTGTCTTAAAGTGCTTATGAAATCTGAAGACCCAAAGTAGTCACAGCAAATTCTTCCCAGCAAACAATTATTGAACATCACTAATTCAATCATATTTAAAAAAAATAAATAAATCTGGTGAAAATATGTAAAGCAAAATTGAGCAAAGCTTTTTGATTTATTGCAGTTGCCAACTGTCTGAGATATTTTTCATCCTTAATCATCGCTGCATGAAATCAGGAATAGCATGTAACTGATCTGCTAAATGAGTCAAAGTGGTGTGGTGCTCCTGGACACTAGATGAAAGCAGTGTTATGTGACAGAGCTGATCTATTTCAGCAGATTTTCTGTGTGGATTAAGACTATAAATCTGTTATATGGTATGTTTTGTTCCGTTCAATATGCTTTGCATCTAGACCGTATTTTTCAGCAGGCTTTCTATCACAGATGGTATCTGATTCATTCAGCCTAATGTGGTTTGTAGCCATTTGGCTATCTACTGAGCATAGATTTTTAAAAATATATATATTATAATTTGTCATTTTATGGGATTAATTAGACTCAGACAATTTTTCTATTGAATTATGCGATGGCTTTGTGTAACTGCGATAAGGGCTGAGTTGGCTCTATATTAAGAAAATTTAAATATCTACCCCTTAGGCGGTAGAAACAATACAAACTTCTAAGGGCTCCCCACATGGATTTAGTGCTTTAGACATCTGCTCTGATAGCAGCAAAGCCTGGATAAGTGACTAATACTGTCTAAAGGATTTGGAAACTTTTTGCTTGAAGTTAGAGCACTTCCGACAATGAACGCGCTAATCTGGTTGCTGTGTTGGAGGTGCTGGAGCAATCTGAAGAAGGACCGTTCTCAAACTCACAACAAAATCGTGCTGCTTGAGAATTTACCTACAAAATCTTGTTATTTATGCCCTAGGAGGCTGGTGATGAGAAAAGATGTAATGCTGATGGATGATAGTTCCACCATATGCAGACTGCGAGCATTTCTGGTGTCTCCCACAGGAATAATGGTTTCTAGATTTCTCATCTTTACGATATACAAATTTTTTCAGATAAATCTCAGTGTACATTCATTACTTTACTAACAGGTCATTTAAGCTGTTGATAGATGGGCTGTTCTGTGTTGAGAACCAGAGGCGCTGACCCATATATCACATGGGATCGCAGCAACATCTCTGGTAGCTGCTTGCATAACTCAGGAAAATGGGACTGTCAAACTGCAGTCTGTTGATAATGTTGCAACAAGTTGTGCATAAAAGCATAATAAAAACAAAAAATTGAATTAAAAAAGGTATATCCAGAAGCAGCATACGAAATAAGAAGCGGTGGTATCAAACGGGATATATCTGAATTGCTCTTCCAGGTAGCACCTAAGAACTTCCACAAAGAAGGCACCACCTGTCAGAGCACTGTCTGTGTTTGCAGGCTGTAGATTTGTCTCCAAACGGTGGAAAGTCAATAGGGAAAGCATGTCTTGGAGGGCAGGCTGGGTGGTGGGAGCAGTCAGGAGAGAGGCGTGCTTGGATGCGGCCAGCAGTGATGTTGCAGGCAGATTGGAGCTTTGCATCAAAATGCAGCTCAGGGGCAGCAAAATCGAAGCAGTAAAGTCAATGGTGACTGTAATGCTTGTGATTAAAAAACGTCAACAAGAACAACAATAAGCCACAATCTACATGATGCAAGTCCTTATTATGTTTACCAATAGCTTTTAAATAAATGCTGTCAGAGAATATACAGACTTTGCAGGCTATTCTCTGAGCAAAGGTTTTGGTATTTTGCCCCCCTTCAACAAGTGACAAATCAAATCCAAGAATCTCCAGTTGAGAAAATGATACGACATCTGCTCATCATTCATTTCTGAAGCGTTTTCATAGTGGGAATGGGAGAGATGTGATTCAAATGATTATTATGCTGTGGAAAGAGAAATAGTCATGTATCCTTTGAGGAAATCACATGAAAAGCATCATACTTTGAAATTCTTATAAATGTTCAGGTTTTAGATTCCGAAATAGCGTTTGAGGTGACGGATCTTGAAAGGCAAAAAAGGCCGTTGTGTTCCTTGCAAAGCCTCCCAAGTTAATCAGCGAGATCCCTCTAATGAATCTTGAAGTATTTGCCATTGACCAGCAGTATGCTGGCACTGACAGCAGCAAATGACTGACTGCCTGAAAGAGAAGCGAGCAGATGAGTCAAGGGAATTAGATTAAATGTAGACTGCTAATGAAAGGGACAGACGCCTTCCTCCTCCCCATGGCTCTTCCTTGCAGCTCTTCTGGAGTTGGCTTCTAGAGCAGCAAATATCAAGCCAACAAAATAGAGAAGAGTGATTTTGTAGAAATGATTAATATGCACAAGGAAATACAACAAAATGCCTATTGTAAGGCTGTTGATTCTAGGGCAGTAAATTACAGTTGTGAAAATTAATGCATTTGCCTTTGTTCAAGCTTGGTAAATACTGTGAAGCATTAGCAATAATGCCATGGTTGTTATGCTTGAAATTGCATTATAGTTCTGATTTTGTTCTCTTCTATAACATGTCCAAAACCATAACAGATACCAGCTTTTGGCATCAGTTTTGAGATTAAGCCTTATTCCTATCAGCTTTAAAATAAAATAGCTAAAATGAACTCCTGATACATCCCAGTGTAACTAAATATATATATTTTAAACCTGGTATGACAAATTTATATAGGATGACCTTGCTGTAGCCTGCTGTCCCCCTATGATTGTAATTAGTGATGTAATTACAATCAGAATGGATCTGAAGTAGTAATATTTCCAAGAAACAGTGGCTCTGATGAGCACTGTTATGCTGTGACAAACCTTGCTGGCAGGTGATTGCATGGAGTTTTGTCTGTCTAACTTTTGACACCGGGTTTGGCTAAAACTCGAAGACGCAAGACAGGTTGAAATAATACCCTTACTTTTCAGAAAGTTAAGTAACCAAGAGACTTGACAGCCCACATCAGTGCTGCCAACTCCAGCAATGAACCAGATTTAGAAGCTGTTATATGAAGAATTTACAGGACATTAAATTCAAATGGTTTCACAGAATAAATGCCTTCTGAAATAGGTATGTACACAGTTTGTTGAATTGTGGGATTTTTTTTGCCTTTTTTTTTTTTTTTTGATACATTTGCAGTGACTTTCTTCTGTTCCACAGAAATAGTCTTTTAAGGAAGGTTTCTGTTCAGTGATTACTACTGCTCCTGCCTCCAAAGAGCCCAAATTGCTAGGTCCAAGTGTGTCAGTGGAAATCATGATTGATAGACAAGGGAATAAACTCGAGTCTCCACCCTCAGTTAGGGATAACAGCTAGTCTTGAAAAGTGAATTGTTTGTTTCCAGAGACAGGAGAGGAGCAATATGCCAAGAGAAACAGCTAGCTTGTTTTTCCTAACTTTTTCTGAATATTTGCAATGCCTACATGTTTGATTATAGCTGGGTGGATTTCAGTAAATTTTTGAAGTCTTGCTTAAATGCTGAATTCAAAATAAAAGGTTATTAATGTTAGTGAGGAATCACAATATAAAAAATATATACGTGCATGAGTGGACAAGTCAACAGTGATGGAAAGTTTCTCCTTTAGACAGAAGACTTGGATCAGGTGATAGAGAACTAGATAGAACTGTCTGGAGCAAAACAGTTCTTCTACTAGTAAAAAAAATAAATGAAAGTAATAATAATAATAATGAAGAAAAAAACTGTACTGGCTGTCAGAAGAGGAAGAGAGCATGGCACAACATTTTCTTGTTCCTATTACTCGCGGTTCACCTAGATATCTTACTTGGATAACTCCAAACTTATACTGACATTATTTTCAGGCAATTACGAGCTACTGGAGATAGTTTATTGTTGGTCAGTTTGGCACATTACATGAAATGAAAGCTCATTCTCAAGCCCTCTTTGTAGCCTGCATCTCTCTCTCTTCTAAATAAGTGCATACTTTCTTCTATGTAGATTTATGAAGTCATCGCACGCTCACAAACGTTTTGCTGGATAATTTATGTAGCATGTAGTTTTTCAGCAGTATTTGTCCTGCAGTACAACCAGTTGAATAACACATAAGAGCAAAATCTGTTTTGCTATCAATCTGAATTCAATGATATGACATTTGCTTGTCGAACTAAATAAGATTGTTACATGTGAAAGCAAATATGAATAAAATTGGTTATCTATTTGTTCCCATGCACCGCTCCCAGGGCAGTAGCTCTGTTTGTTAGATACAAGGTCTATCTGCAAGGCTCAGTAAGAAAAATATCTGCTACACAGTTGTCCTTAAAATAACTTCAGGCAGGAGCTGTTGTGCAGAAGGACATTACGTTGTGAGGGGAAAATCACGGTGGACAGATGCAGTGAATTAAACCCCTCCAAGCACCTAAAAAGCCATTTAACTATGTCAAAATACTCAGTCAGAGCACACTCTGAAAATATCAGAAGAAGTCAGGTGCCACGTAATATTTTGTGCTCTTGAACAAGGCAAGAATATACCAAAAATATTATTTTCGTCATTCTGATGGCACAGAAAGATCCATGCTCTCAGCAATGTGCAAAATCTGATCTAGTTACACTTGATATTTCAATTGTGACATTCTTAAATAAGATTATATACACACTATAGTTCTTTAGTTCTGCTGTTTGTGTATAAAGGTGTGCACATTGTACATAGGAGAGGTTATGCAACTCAAGTCTAAACCGAAAAGTGAAAAACCGTCCTTGACCAACTACTGTTAATTATTTCAATCTTATTGTGCAAATTGCAGGATTGTGTTACACATCAGTTCAAAACTTAAGCCTTCAAATAACATTCAGTTCATAAGAGAATTATTTTGTGTTAATGTAGCCGTGCTGTGCTGATACAGAAGTATCTGGGCTTTGCAAAGTGCTGACTGGCAAATTAGGGATAATGCAAAGTACATCCTCAGTTTCATAGATTCATTGGCTGTATTGCTAGAAAGCTGATGTTAAATCTAATGCTGGCAGTGCAAAAAAAGAAAAAAAAGTCCTTGTAAGACAAACTCTGATAAATTCTGTTTGACAGTGCAATATGAGATAGGAAGGGAACCAGTCTCACTTCCTCTGGCAACAATAACCAAGCATGGCACCTGCCAGAGAGTTGTGGCACTATTAAAAAAGAAGGGAGTACAAGATGAAATAGGTTCTCTGAATGAAAGGTTATATTTGAATTCTTCACTACAGGGCTGTATCCAGATCAGTCTCATTCCAGATTTCCATTACAGCTTAATGCTCAGGGCTTGAAGGGAAGTCAGAATAAAGCAGAGCTTGCAGGTCAAAGGCAGAAGTCCCTCTTGGGGACTAAGTTATTGCCAACGCTGCTGGGAAGGAATGGGCTGGGAAAGAAAGGGAAGGATGACTACTGGGGCCATGAGAGAGGGGGAATTAACAGAAAGCACTAGAAAGAAATTCTCTGTTGGAGGAGGAAAATAAGAGTGAGAGAATGTGAAAGCTTTGACTAAGTAGTGTCAGAAAGAAAATGGAGCCAACTGGGAGTTCTGGGCAGGCAGCAGCACAAGACCACACCAATGGATGGACAGAACGTGCCAATGGATTCATTCCTTTATCCATAAAATAACAGCACAATGCACCAGAAGGAATAGAAGTATTAGTTTTTTAATTGATTTGGGCCCTTTAAAAATATTAAATGTATGTATCAATAAGGTTAGGAATTTTCCTAATAATCAGGAAAATGTTTTTTGTATTTCTAGAAAATTAGGGCTCAGATCTAGCATTCATCTCCAGATGTTAAGTGTAACTTCTGTGCCGCTGCAACACCAATCAGAACATCAGGGCAACTTTATGGCTTAAAATGATCCAACACAGATTGGGCTTTTGGCATTTGGGGAGGATGTCACTTGGAAACCTCTTCCGAAAGTGGCATGGGAGCCCCATAAATGAATCTCTCATGGGCAGAGGAGGTGCTGCCTTCTGATATATTTAGCAGTAAGGAGAATTTCAGACCTATGCGAAGCGAAGGAAGCAGACAGCCGGTCTGTGGAGTTCAAACCATGTTTATAGAGCCCTGGCAGGCATAAACAGCAGGATGGGAATGTGCTGACAACCTTGAAAGAAACAGCTTTGCTTTTTCTGAGGTCAGATGGAGCCATGCTGCATTTTGTGTCTTTGAATGATCTAATGGGGGGGGTTTGTAGAGCCAAGATTGCCTTGTGGTGTTAATTATCCCTTGATCTGAACAAAATATTCCTGTTCGTACTGGGGGCAGTTTCTTTGGCATGTTCCTCACCCTGCACAGCCCCAGTGAGCCCAGTGCCCAGTGGTGTCCTGGGTGGGTGAGCTTCCACCAGCGGTCACTGGGAGCTGCCAAAGTTCAAGCAGCCATATTTTTCTATGGACAGTATTGTTATGGGTGATGCTAAAGACCCAGGAGGTCCTCACAGGTCTCCCAGTTCTATCTTATGGTAATGTTTTCTAAATGATAATTTATGTGAGAAGTTCTCTGTCCATGCTGGTAACAAAACATGGACACTGCACTCTCCCCTGGTCTGCTTGCCCGGGGAGATCAGACTCCGAATTTCCTGGGGAAACCATGGAGACAATTTATAGTTTCCAAATTTGTAAGAGAAGCATTTTTTGCTCCAAAGCAGTGCATTTGTTATTAAAAACAAATGGCAACGGTTCTGCTTGCACGGAAACATTACTTTTGGTGTCACAAAATCTAATTCCCAGATATAATTATTGTTGTGTTTTAGGATAATCTGGGAGTCAAATCGGTGTCCTATACAGTTAGAACTGTAAACTTAATGCTTTTTCTGCTCTTTAAAATTTGACAGAAGTGCTAATACTATAAATCTCCTTTTCCACTTCCAGGTAACTTAAAAAATATCCTTGTATTATGTAGCATCTCATTCTTAATTTTAGATCAAAAATGAACTTTTGGGAAAGGTCTACATATTTGGTTCAGCCACTTCTTTATTATCTTCAGAATATGGAAAATACATCCCATTTTATGTTTGAAAGAAGTTATTTTAGGGGCTCGAATAACTCAAAAAATGAGCAGTTTTAAAACTATCTAGGTTGTACTATATTTAGACCATTTTCTTCCTGCAGGTGAATGACTCCATGACAGATTTCAAACTAAAAATAGTTGCACAATACCTATCATAATAAAAAATTATCACAGGACCTTGACACAGATCTTCGTGAGCCCTGACAGCACTGTATGTCTGTAAGGACAGCGGAAGATGTCCCAAAGGAGCAGAGTCAAGTTCCACTGGTATTAAACTCCATGGGCACAGAAAGTCCTCACTGCAGTAAAAGGGCAGTAAATTGTGTGCAGAGAGGTGATCTCTGCTGTTGTGTACCTTGATGACCCTCACCAACATCAGCTTTTCCTGCAGAATCAGGGAGATTGGGTGACAGCAACAGTATGTCAGATGGTTTCAGTGTGGTCCCCAGCTGAACGCTTTTCTGTTTCACCAGAGTTATTGCTTCATACTTTGAGATGGCGCGTAGCCTATCCTGATTGTGTTGTTTTTCACACTGTAAAAAAAAATTTGAATAGAGAAAAATCTTCTTCTCTGAAAGAGTGGCCACGCATTGGGACGGGCTTCCCAGGAAGGCAGTGGAGTCACCATGCCTGGAGGTGCTCATGAAATGTGTAGATGTTGTACTTAGGCACATGGTTTAGCGGGCAATATTGGTGGTAGGCGGACGGTTGGACTTAGTTATCTTGGAGGTCTTTTCCAACCTTTATGATTCTATGAAATAACCCCTATGGATGAAAAGCCTCAAAAAAAAATTTTTTTTGTCTTGTAATCACTGAAATCTGCCCATTGGTGTTAGATGCAGCTTGTTCAGGAAATCTGACCCACGAGCTCTGCTGGAGGCTGGAAGATTACTATATAAAAGTTTAATGAGAAGATTATTTTACTTCTTTTCTTATTGGTATCTGTTGGCCAATTGATTAGTTGGCTTATTCTGACTGAGTCATTACAACCTCTGTCTTGTAAAAGTTTCCCTTTTGTATCTCTGATACGGTTGTCGCTTTCTTTGTTGTTGTTGATGGTGGTGTTGTTTTCAATGAATATCCATTAAATTGAATTTTATATAATTTTAGCACTTTTATATGTATGCAAATGTATACACATAGATGAAATTTTACTATAAGATAAATGAAATGTGAAATTGCATTGTACAGACAAACATGGCTCATCTTTGTAGGGAAAGGATTGCTTTATGCTGTGAAGAGCATTTGTTTGCCAAAATATAGTGAATTCTCCTCTCATTTCCAACAGAAGAATAAGGTAAGTGGGAAGAATATGATGGGACCTTCCAGTAATGAGATTGTTTTCCTCTTCCACTCAGACCTATTAGCGTTAAACCCTACAGTGCATCTTTCCAATTGCCTGATTGATTGAATAATGCAAAATTTGATACGAGCACTCTACATTGCTTAATCTCCTTGTTTCATTTCTAATTCCTGAAGATGAGAGATGCTGTGTTTACTGCCAAGTTTAGTGCTGATTTAACCCTATAAAGAACAACTGGATGAGATATCTGCTTTGTGTGTGCATGGGAATTACAATTTCTCCATGTGCTAGATTTTCTATAAAAATCTGCGGGCATACCTTGCAATATATCTCCTGCACCCAGATGGCAGTAACATGCTCTTTATAACTGAGGACAGTGCTTTGGCTCGTAGGTTCAGTATTCTTGAATATGCTTATTAAGATTATGCAAGCTACTGAAACACAAATATCACCTGCAAACTAATAATTGTAAGGCAGCTTAATGAACTTGTAAGGGCTCAGTTAAATACAGCTGTATATTTTCATCCCACAGAAGTCGAATAGTTTTGTGAGTCCAATTTATTATTTTATGATTTTTTAAGTGGAAGAACTTTCTAATGTTTGGGGTGGTAATCTATCCTTATGGGATTTAGGTTTAATGATCTGCTTTTCAACAGGATTTTTTTTATAATCTCAAGTGATTTAGCTCATATCCGCACTAAGCTCATGTGTATTTGGTTTTGGAGATCTCAATTTTAACGGGTGGCATAGTTGCCCAAATAACAGGTGCTGGAACAGGCTGCCCAGAGAGGTTGTGGATGCCCAATCCCTAGAGGTGTTCAAGGCCAGGCTGGATGAGGCCCTGGGCAGCCTGATCCAGAATTAGATGTGGAGGTTGGCAGCCCTGCTACAGCAGGGGGTTTGGAGCTTGATGATCTTTGAAGTCCCTTCCAACCTAAGCCATTCTGTGATAAGGAAGAAAGTATTTTCGTACCTTTGAAGTGCTGAATACCTATGAAATATCACTTGTGTCATCAGCATTCTGGCATTTCGGGGGTGTCTAAATAGTTTCTACTGGAAATTTGAAGTTGTTAACTGCATTATTTAACATCAGGGAGAAGAAAACAACCTGGTGATAACAAAAATAAGAGGCTGTATTTTATTTCTTGCCCATATTTTTCAGTTGAGAAGTAGCAGGGAGATGGCTGTAGCCTTGCCTTGACCATAGGCAGTGATTAATCCTTCAACTGTACCAAAGTCTTGTGCCTAGACACTGCAAGAAAGCTTGGGACCTGTCAGGGGAGTGCCAGGAGCTGCACTGATGCACAGCCATCTGGGTTTGCATTGGCTAATTGCAACCCTCTTGCTCAGACTCCAAGAAAATTCCTTGTTGTTGGCTTCTTATAACGGGAATCTAGGTAATGCATTGTTTAGCTTGCAAAACAATCTTCAGTTTCCCATTCAACATTTAGAAATACTCAAGTGCACTGTGCTGGTAATGAGAGAATTCTGTATGTCCAAGGGGCTGGATGTTGGAGATAGGATCAACTATTAGTGTTATGTGCATATATGTTCTCTGAAGATAAAAAGATCCTGAGTTGACTGCTTTGGCAGCCAGTTTGCCTCTGAGCCCAATATCATGTTGAACAGACCTTTAAAATTCAGTTGTGTTTGTATATTTTAATCCATTCTCAGAGCATAAAGCAACAATTGCATTCCCTGCTGGGGACTTTGATTTACGATGGTCATTTTAGGTAGCCGTATGCTATAGTTGCTTAAAAAAATCCCATATATTGTGCCAGCTCAGTCAGATACTTCTAAAATTAAATACAGGATCTTCTTTTTCATAGGTTTAGCACCAAAATCACCAAAATTGCTTTCAAAAAAAATCTGAATACGATTGCTTGAATATGCATTTTCCCACCTGGAGCATAATGAAGATTCAAGAAGAATTTGGACAAGGTAATAATTAGCTTAAAAATTGTGTAAGATGGGCAAGCGGACTGTTTCTTCTTGACCAATATAGAAAATCAGTAATAAAAACATAGCACTATATTCATAGCAAGAACTGATGTAACGTGGGTGCTTTACACATAGGCTGGGAAACCCACATCAGAGATATTACCCCTTGCTACCATGATGTGATTCATGGATGAGCTAGTCAGTGCTAAGTGTCATAGATAAAGGGAGAAATAGTTTTTTTGCTCTTGTAGGATCCTTGAGGTCATGGAGAGACCCTATATGACAGGATGGAATTGTCTTTTCTTCTCTGCACCATTGCAGGCAGACAACTGGGAGGACCACGGAAGAGCTCTCATTCTTTTGCCTGCTTGGAGAAGAAAGTCATGAAGTGGATTATCTCACCTGATAAATGTTCACAAGTTTCAAGGCCACTATTAAAAAAAAAAAAAAACAGAAGCATAAGTAACAAAGGCACATTTGGAGAGCGGCAGTGAGATGATCAATCACTGATGACAAATCCAAATTTTCATGTTAAGATGTGCAAAAGCACATTGTAGACATCTGTTCTGTGTGCAAAATGAACAGCAGACACTTAGTTTCTCAGCTCTTTTCAAATGAGTAATCTGCTGGAAATTGAGTAGAATTACATGGAATATAGTCATTTTAGTATATATAATCTAGAAAAGAATAGACCTCTAAACAGATGAATTCATAAATTATGTATTTTTGACATTTAAATACATCACAGGGACCCTATAAATCAGGCTCTCTGAAGTTATCATGCATGCAAAACACTTTCAGACCTTGCTGATATCAGTAGGCCAGCATCTCTTGTTCCACAGCATTGAAAACTGCATTGCAAAAACTTCTATCTGCCACACTTCCTTCAGCATCATTTAAGTTCGAGCAGCATTTCAGACTTGCGCCCCTCTACCCAACCTGTTGCTATGCTGTTAAACCATTTCACTGTTGAATTTTATTTTTTTAAACCAACATTTCTTATTAGGTGTCCTATTTTTAGATGTTTAATCTCAATGTACGTGCTTAGATTGGTTAGAGTAATTCCCTCTATATAAATGTGTGTCTATATATATATATGTACTATAATTATATATATGTGTGTGTTTATATTAAAAACTATTTTGCAAGAGTTATAAATTTACATATCAGTGGAGAGGTAAGAAACATTTATACTGATGCTGCTGTTACACACAGGTACGAAGGTAAGAAGAAGGATGGTCAGAAGCCCTCCCACTGCAGTGGTCCTTCTGGTGATGCTCTCAGCCATTACAAGCAAGATCCATACAAAAGGCAACAGTTGATCCTGGAGATGATTTCAACTCGTTCAGGATTTTCTACAGTTATTATTAAAGGTCCGAGTGCAGTGGGGTTTTGATTTCCTTTTCTGCAGCCATCTGTAAGACTTGTGACAACAGCTGTTCCTAAAGCAAGTGCCAGCTCCTAGATTTCCTGGGAGAGAAGCTAACGAGGTTTATGGAGGTCTGTCTTTTAGATCAACCAAAGATTGTCATTGGTTATTGCTGGTTTTGCTTTACTAATGGATACTACATTTATTAAAAATTAGTAGATAAACACTTGGAACAAAGTAACATTCAAAATGTTGCTGTTTAGAGGCTGAAAGCTGCCACAGGGAAGAACGTGTATCGGAAGAATGTGTGATGAAAAGAGTTTCTGATCGTATTTTTTATAGCTTATTCATAATTTTTTCTATGGAAGAGAGAGCAGAAGCAAACTGAATACACAAAAATAGCTAAATACGAATAAGCAAGAGTATTCAAAACTGGTCTAAAATGAATGAAAAGGATGAGTATATCATGTTACACGATAAAATCCAATATAGTCGTTCAGATAACAGGAATACGTATTTGGAATCAGTTCAGACAAGATATAATGGATTTGTGTATTTGAACAATTCAACAAATTTCAAATTTAAATTTCAAGTGTTGACTCATTGCCTAAGAACAGAGCATCCTCGTTGTATGAAAACGGCTTGGTTCACCACCTGATGTTCCTTGCAGTCTTTCAAGATCTCTATCTATAAAATAATGCTGACTCTTTTCTTCAGATTTGGTTTTGTTTTAAAAGTCATTTTCTGGCAAAGTGCTTTGCTTTATAATGCTTCTACTTATTCTCTTGTTTATTCATTGTTCTATTTATGTCCATTTTCTTCTATTGAAGCAAACTTTTTTTATGACTCTCTCCAATTTAGGTATTATTCCAGTTTTTTTCCTGGTTCCAGTGATCACTGTTATTAGTGTTTCAGACCACAGACAGTAAGTTGAGGTTATAAATTTCTGTTAGTACAATGCTCCAAACTACAGAGTTTAAAGATGAAACTAAAAAAAGAAGATCCTTTATCTTCAAAGCTTGTCCATGTTCAAGTGATATAATAGTTTGCACAGCAAGCTTCTAGGCTGATTGTTCCGCAGTTAAGTGTCCCAGTTGCTTTCACCATCATCAGGCCGTTACTGAAATCTCATTAACTCTGATGGAAGCTCAAGTTTTCATTGCTGCATGTTTAAGTAGTAACAACAATAAATTTGTCAATGTGCTATCAGAATAATTCACTGAATTGCTATATAATTTTATTAGCTCGAATCAAATGTACTGTGCTACAAAGAATTCATACATATTAAAATTTGACTTTTAATTTCTGTTGGTCTTAAGAGAAATATATAGATGAACATTCATGAACATTCTGTCTATTTCAATCAAAATTCTCATCTAGCTTAGACAAATATATTTCCATGATACCATAGCTGAAATACAAGTAGCAGAAAAGAAAGTAATAATCTCTTCTGGGGGTTCATAACCCAATTACTTATGTCATGGAACTCACAGGACCTTCCTATTGAACTGTGTTGGTTTCCGTAGCAGAAATTGTGCAAAGCTGAACATCTGTATCAAATAACTTATATTAGGAATATAAGATAGATATTGCAAGAGGAGTTTTTGTATATTCTTTTTACCATTCTCTTTAGACATTAAGGCTAATTTTCTCTCATCATTCACTCATAAAATTATCTTAGAAATAGTTGTAACAAATCTGTTTTTGATACTGAAGTTGCCCAGAGGCTTGGAAAAGATGTGGCAGCAGCAGTTTCCCAAAAGAAAAGAAGCCTTTTTCAAATAGAATTTAAAGGTCAGACTGTTTCAGAAATATTTTAGCTATTAGTAGAGATGCTTTAAAAGCTTGAAAGAAAAATCTGAACTGACATTCCCAGTTTGCAGTACTACAGTTCATTTTAAGATGATCTCTGTTTCATTAATGTTGTGTTGGATAGAAGGCTTGAAGAAATGATGCAGCCAAATAATTAATCTACCTATAATCTTGAATTTGAGAAATTGAATTTTTGGGAAAAAAAATAGTTTCTGTGCCTATGTAGGGAACTACCAGTACAGCATCTTGTGCTATAGAAGATCACTGGTTTTCATAATTTGTAAGGAATTGAGCAGAGCACTAATTACACAGGTGTGAAGAGCCCAAATGTCTACTTTTCCACAGCTGGTGTTCTGTAACACTGTTTTCTCCAGAGACGTGTGAAATTATGCTGTTCTTGAGGTTGAATTAGAAGTTCTCAAGGGATTAGACATTGTCTGAAAGTAAATGAGAAGATAGCATGGGTTTCTTCTCCAAGAGCAATAGTCTAAGGCAAATAGACTGTAAAAGTTAGCTGGCCCATGATTAAGAAGAATTAATGTCTTAAGAAATAATAACTAAAGAGCAATGCAAATAAACAACTTCTTGAAAAAAATCATTTACCTGTAACTAAAATTAGATCTGCTTCAATGAGCCTGAACAACTTCTTTTGTTGTTAATGCCTACTAGCTAATTTCGTTGCTAATACCTGTTAAATCCATTTTTATCAGCACAGAAGAAAACCCAAGGCCCATCACAGAAACACTGCCCATAGCCACATAAATTCCTTTATTATACATTTCAAACTGGTTACATAAAAATTCTAGCACAATGGACATAAGTATGAAATAAAAAAGATGCGTGACAGTCAGGAAAGATTTCAGCTACCGCTGTTCAGCTGCTCTAGGCCATACAAGGGTTCTTGTAAACAAACAGTGGAGTTGGAAATGGAATGACAGTGGAAATCTGTGGCAGTCAGGAATGATTGGTAAAACCTCTGACTACAAAGGAAAGTCATAGGCATGGAGGTAGCTGCACAGCTTGGTGGAAAGCACTCAGTGCCCTAATGGCAAAGGAAATGGAGGGTATTGTTTGCAGTGGGCTGCTGAGGTGTAGCCAGGGATGCTTGCATGCTAGTGGCTTGGATTAGGATAACTGGGCAAAAAAAATTAATTAGCTCATGAAGACAATAGAGAACTCTATATCCACAACACGTTCTGCAATTGCAGAACTATTTTCTCTGCCTTTTCAAAGTCACTGTGGAGCCAAGCGTTCTACATCAGCAGCTTATCCTTCAGCTTTCTTCTGTTTCTCAAAGTAAGGCATGCACATAATATGAATCTTGGAAAGAAGTGAACAGATCATGAAACTCCCATAATTGCATCACGTTCCAATTGCTCTTTTATTTCAAGGAAAGCATGCAGCTTTTATGTTGACATGACATGGAAAGGTTCATCTGAACAAGATTCTGCTGACTTTCCTATGAATAGTTAAGTCACAGATTTGTTTCACACTTTCTGTATTCATTTTGTCGTTTTGCTTTGTCATGTTGCAAGAAAATGCACTCACTTGCCAAAAGCGTGCATTTGGGAGTGTTTTCGGATGATTTAATGTTATCTTTTTTCTATTATTGTTTGCTACTGCTAGGCATTAAAAGCAAAACTGGCTCTGTTCACAGGTACTGACAATATTCTCTATCCACACGCGCTCAGTTTTAGGATTATGAAAGCATGGTATCGTCACGTCCTAGTTTTAGTTGTGTTTCACAGTCTTTGCGTAAATTCCTTTGGCATTTCCAAAGCTGGGCAAGCTCCACTCTTCTCAAACTGAGGTGAAACAGGACCTTGGCCAGGTTTGAGCCTCTTGAGCTGCTTCTTGCTGCAAAACACCAAATGTATTCTTGCAAAGGTGGTTTGGCAGAAAGAATCATTTCCAAAATACACTGTGATTTTTGTACAGGAAGACTTGAGATCAGTAAGACCACTGAGCTACTGAGATTAACTAGGTTGTGGATATAAACCTGCACACTGATGGCAGGAAAACAGCAGTGTTTTGGCTGAAATGACTTTTCTCAATTTTTCTTTTTCTTCTGCAGATGTTTGCACTGTTATATATTCCGTGCTAGTTACTGGCTGGAAACAATAGACGCAAAGTGGGAGCTTAAAGAAGAGAGATGCTGGGAAGCCATCCTATCTTTCCTGACTGTTCCATATCACACCGCTCTGATTGGAGAGACTGTGGTCCACCTCCTACAAAGTAAGTTTCTCAAAAGTCAGATCAGGCAGCTCTGTTTATAACGTGAAACTTCTTCAGGTTCCAGAAGTCTGAATGGAATTGTGGGTTACTATTTATTTATAGGAGTAGTGCAAAAGGGTGTAAATAATGAACGTTATTATGCAAACAAAATAATCGACCCAAACTTTTAGCTAGATCTTAATGTTTTAATGAAAATTTCTCTTTACAGTCACGGTTGGTATCAGATTACTGTAATTTTGTTTTCTATCCAGCTGGCAGACTATGGACCTTAGGAAAGATACTTGCCATAGTATACCCATCACATTACATACGTAATATAAATTTAAAATATATCTCATTAATCCTAGCACTCATGAGTATAGATTTTTTTATGAAATATATGTGATTTCTCTCATCTGACGGCAGGAATAAGAGATGAGAATGGGACTGAACTTTATTTACAGTTGTGTGCAGCAAATTATCACATTTTCTCTATCGCATATAGTCAGAAATGAAAGTCTACGTAGTTTGCTAACAGTTAAGTAGTGAAGGTTGTAATTTCTTTGGAAGTTCTTATAACGAGAGGACTTAGTGTCAGATAAACACTCCATCATGAGACAAATAAAACCTTTTTTTTGCTGAATACCAAAGCTGAGGAAGCGAAGTTGCACAATAAACCTCCCACAGTCAATAAGCAATAAGTAACCTGTCAAACATAAGGAAAAGAGAAAAAAAATTAAGCAATGTTGGCATCTACATACATCTACTGGAGCAACAAGGCATAACAGCAAGAAAATTAATGCCAACACCTCTTACAGAAATTACCAGCCTCTTCAGTTCGGTTTCTTGCAAGTAAATGTCAACGGAGTCAAAGATGGCAAACACCTTTGTAGCTTGAATATTAAAATGACTTTGTGGGCAAATGCCTCAAGTGTAGAAAGAAAGGTGCTAGACTTAAAGATGAATATCAGTGAGAAAAGTAGTAATGAATAGGAGCTGAAGGGCAATATATATGTCTGGGGCTTCTTTATGCATATGCGCAGGCACCTGGGTCATGTTATTCTCATTTTAGCTAAATTGCTGGCTGGCAGCTGGAACCACCTCTACTATAAATTATTGGACTCACGGTCAAGTTAGAAATCTACCATAGGATCATCAAGTACGGAGGAGTTCGTTCATATTTACACTGCTGTAACCAAGCCGGGGGCTGGTTTCCACAATTACAGGGTCTTACATAAAACAAAATTTTCTCTTAATTACATTCCACATTGACTGTCACAAATCCTCCCTATGAATCCCTTCTAATTTATATTTTGTGAGGGCGGGCTAGGACCCACAAAAAGCATTTTCCCTAATTCGTCTGCTGCATTGTAAAGCTTTTATTAGGCTTCACAAAGTTATTTGAGTACTTTCATCTGCGTTGTCAAGCTTCATTCCCTGCTGGTATTTTTCCCTAGAAAATGTTGGTGATGAATATTCACAAACCCTGGTGAGAGCTGTGCCAAAGACATAGTTCAAAACAATACAGCTGTAGCCAGAAAGCTGTACAGTGGGTGAACTGTTCACAATTCATATGCATCTCTTCCATCTCAAACCTTCATCCTATTTAAGCGCTTCATGCTCAGTTTCAGCAAGAAATAGCAAAGAATGTCTCTCTTTTTTTATTTTTTCTGGAAATCAAATGCAGAGGACTTGAAGGAAGAAAAGTTAAGTGTTGTACGCAGTCCAAAAGGAGCAAACCAAGACCCATTTATGCATTCCCCCCATAAAGATGTCTAAAAACCTCGCTCTCATGAGAAAAGCATGGATGTCTGAAAAGTCTACTGATGTGATAAATTTTGTATCTAGTTTAGGTGCCTTCTGGTGGGGTTGGCTGAGTGTGAACATGGGAAAAAAGTAAATTGATAACATTCCACTGCTAGAAGAGGCTGAGGCTGATCTTCTTCTGTTTCAAGATTGATATGTGTAGGACCTGTGCGGTCAAAACACCGTTAAAATCATAGTAAACAAATAATGAATGCATGTTTAAGTCCTGTACCTCCAACAAAGTGAGCCAGAGGATGAAATTTATGCTAATTCTTACAATATTATGTCTTTAATTATTGTGAGCCAACATCATCCGTAGTACAATCAAAGTTAAAATCGTGTTAGAAATTTCTTGCCACTTTTCACTTCTCTGTATGCGTGAGTCTATATAACAGAATGCTCCTAATACCTTGGAGGAAAAAAAAAAGTCATCAGACAAGAAATAAACGTCTTCCTCTTTCATCTAAATTTAACTAGAAAAGCGGTCTCCAAAAAATTGGACGTGCTGAACTATCCATAGGAGATTCCAATCCATTATTAGCCTACTCACCCTGTTACTTATCTTCAAATGCACACACCACCAACAGAAAGGATTTAGGTTACATTTAAGTAATCCAAATCTTGTAGGTAGTGGGTTTTAGTGAAACTGGAGCACTTGTTACTATAATTTAACTACAAAAAAACAGCATTTAGTGAAGTAAGAGGTCTGACTTTAATGCACAAAAGCAGGGAGTTTTGTGGCAGTATCAGTAAGGCTGAAGTGTCAGTCTGGATTTTCAGCCTTAAGTCTGAATTTCCTTGGTTTTGTGGATTTGTCAGACGCTTAAATGAAAACTTTCTTCTTGATGACATTCAAACCTCCACAATACAGCCCTTTTAAAGAAGAGGAAAAAAAAAAAGCCACACACAAACCAGGAAGAATAAGTAAAATGATGGGACATGTGAGGAACAGATCATCGTCCTGTGTGCTCCAAAGGGATTTCAGTTCTCTATGCCTCAGTTTCCTGAGCAAGAACCTGAAGATCATATTTACAGATCTCAGAAATGTCCTCACTAATGAGTCACTGTGTAATATGTGTAAAGTGGTTTAGCATGCTTGAATGCGGAGTGTTACGGAACATTTCAGATGGGACTTTAATTACCAGTGACCAGAGAGGACCTCGACGCAGAGTATGTGTCAGTGCAGTTTATTCCTTCAGAGCATCTTCAATTAAAGTTGCTCAAGGACAGGAGCTCTCGGATTATCATTCTTGCCAGCCTGTTAAAGAGTGATAAAGGAAAAGGGGGACCACACTTCTGCAAAATGAATGTTGGATTAGAGGGAACACATCTTGTTTTGGATGTATTGCACAAATTGCAGTTTTCCAAATTTTCCAGACAGTCCAAATTGTTTGCAATACAATTTCCTTTATAAAGTGCACTATATGGAAGGAGGAAACGTCATTACGTGGAACAGAAATGCATTCTGGAATGCTGCAAAACCCCATTGTGCACTGGAAATGAATTGAACAATTACTGGGCTACAGCACACTTTTACATTTATGGCTTTGGATGGGAGCTCAGAGTTATCATTTGTGCACGTTCTCTTGACAGCGTGCCATGAGCTGCTCAGCCACTGATTAACAGAGGTTACTGTGAGGGTCCTACCAATTAATAAAAATAAAAATCAAAATTCAGTGGTCCAGCTGTCATAGATGGAGCTGCATTTCTCATGGCACATTCATTAGTCAAAGCGCTCTTGGTTACTACTTTCTATGTTACATCACACGTGCTTGCTGCAATAGATTATGAAGACAAAGTTCACTCACTGGTGGAATAAGCTACTCTAATTTGAATTTGGAATGGATGACATCCCATTATTTAGCTTAATCTAAATTCGGAAACGTATGCAATTAAAAGTGCTACATCACCTATACAATTTGAATCCTGAACTGCCCATAAATATCTAGCTCTGTAAGGTAATATTTGGACCATGTATGAGAATAAAAGAAATAACCACTGAGGGCGACTAGACAGGAAATGATACAGAAGATATTAAAAAGAACGAGAAAGCCTTTTATTCTGGTGGAAATCTAATAAACAAGTACTGAGAAGGGGTATGTCTAATGAGAACTGATGAAGGCCTTGAAATACATCACTGATTCACTCACATGCAAAACTTTACTTATTTATCATAGTTTATCAGAAAAGCTGTAGTGAGGAAGTCCCCAGGCACTGGCAAGGTAATGATGCGCTGTGAGATGTGGAACCCCTCCATGTTCTCCTGTGCTGCTGCATACAGGTGTGCCAGCAGCGGAACTAGAGGGAGCAGCTACAGCAGTGCCTGACCATCCGGGGCAAGACGATGAATTGTGTTATGAATATTTCCTTGGGAAGTTCTTTGCAGATTTATTTCCTGCATCCAGACCTAGTCCTTCAGCTCAGGTTATTATTGCTTGCCTGAAGCTCAAGAGTTATGTTAATTATTCTGTGTTAACCATTTGTGGATAAACGAAGTCTTTACTTCCTTGTTCGGATTTCTATACCCAATGGCAGATTAATGCTCTTTGGTGCTAATAAATGCATAGATATTCTCCTGCATCATTCACCATGATGAATGACAGACACTGTCATTCTTTATACTTTCACTTCCAGAGAAAGCATATTTATGATTATCTTTGAGCAGATAGAAGCTTGTGTGCATACTCTGCGTACTGACACAACATAATGGTTAAACACGCTTCAAGGACCTTTAAGACCTGTTACTTGGTGCGTAGATGGATATGCAAGAGTTGGCTCAGTGGATGCTAATTTGAAATCACTGCTCTCAATTTTCTAACAGTAAGCAGTCAGCTAATCTCACCAACATCAGCCTTTGCAAAAAGCCTTCTGTATATTTCCACCCCAAACTAGGAGTTTAATAAGCAATTAATTGCTGAAATGATGCATAGCTATCTGCAGTCACCATTTAAAGACATTGCGACAAAGTCAGTTCAGAAGAAGAAAGTTGAGCTGGTGAATATTTCTAAGTGAAAAAATAACTCAGCCATTTGTTGGGAAGGACAGCAACGCAGCATTCTCCCACAGTGTCCTTGAGGAGTGGTGACGGGAGGCAAAAAACGACAAACACCAGCAGCATTTTGGCCTGCAAAGGGTGGTTTGAAGTAAATCAAAGCTTCCCAAAGACTTAAGTCCAGTGTCTGGTATGTTCTCTTCTGTGCCACTTATTTTTCTGCTGTAATCTCTTCTTCTTCTGCCGCTCTACCTCAACTCCACCTCTCTTCCCATTGTGCCTTTTCCCAGTGTCTTGTTCTCTTCGAGGTGGCAATTTCTCTTTGCAGTTGAGGTGCCAGACCCCACAGATGCTAGAGGTTGTGCTGAAAATCAGCGCTAGGGGCTCTTCCCTTGCTGAGAAAATAGCGGCAACTCTTGTGAAATCCCACCCCTGCTTTGCCAGCTGATATGTGTCACTGTGGTATACCGTTGCACTGTAAGTACATTCAGAAAGCTTTGCCAAATTGGTGATGTCCTCCCTTGTTCCCGGCAACTGGGAAGAGGACACATGACGAAGCCAAACGAAGAGTTAAGGGTGTTGGCAATAGGTGTTTGCGGGTTCAGAAGGAGACAGAAGTTTTCTATTGTTCTGGCTTCAGTTTAACCAGTAGAAACAAAACACATTTTTCTTCCCCTACAACTGCAAGAGCTGAAGTCCAGGAAAGGTGTGCCTCTGCAATAAATCCACCAACTCGTATATCTTTCCTGAACGTGCTTGGAAATGTCTAATAGCTTTGAAAGACTTTTTTACGTTGTTTCAAAAATGCCAAAGGTCTGCATTTTCCTCTCAACGCTCATCTTCTCTCCATGAGACAGTCGTTTATACACAGCTCATTAATAAGCAGAGAGCCTTTGATTTGTTTCCGTTCGCCAAGGAGTAATGGAAACTCTCCACTGACAATTACAAAAGGATCATTAAGAGGTGGCCTTCTGTATATTCACATTCAAATCTCTAACTGCCCTCAATTAGGTTTATCAGCACTGACTAATCCTGCCCATTCTGCAGTGTAAGTGTTCTGTTTTTGAAAAAGTATTTAAAACAATCTAGCCAGAAATGTTTGGAATGTGTTTCTATAGAAAGAAGGGGAATGCTAAGTAGCTCTGACTGTAGACGTTTTCTTGCTAAAGGCAGTATTATCTATTAGACCCATTAGGTACTTGTTGATGCAAATTGCTATGGTCTTTAATGCCACTTGGATTTCCTGAAAGTTCATTAAAATTAAGGTACGAGCTTTATCCAATTAAGCAACCAATATCCATCTCTTTCTTTCAGTTTGTCTCCTGTTAGTCTGGTTTTCAAAACCGAGATTTTCTTTGAAAGCTCTTGATGACATTTTTACATTTTTTCCTCACGTCCTAACTATATTTATCTGATCCTTTAAATCCTTTAGGGCTGAATCAGGCGAATCCATTATTGAGTCTACACCACTAGAATACAATTCAATAATTCGGTACCATTCAAAAAATAATAATAATCAAAGCTAGTATTTGACATTCGATTCCTCATTCAGCTTTTTTTCTGTGTAGCGAGTACAACTAACTGCAGCTCTGGGTAATTACTCATATTTTCACTGTCAATGTTTTATCAGCTATTTCAGATTGGTCTTTTTTAAGAGTGTTAACTCTTACCAACGTAGTGTGCACAAAATATTAAGAATTACATCCCGAATTTTATAAATGTTACAAATGTCCATAATAAGTGGCATTCAAAAGGGTGTGAACTCTCCTGGATACCACATTTGAGCTGCAAACTAAAGAAAAAGAAAAATGAAAATTTCAGAAGGAATCAAGTATGAGAAAATATACATTAATATAACAGGGAAAATGATACGATACTTTGTTAGAAAGCATTTGTATGTGAAACATACTATGTCAGTTAACTTTATTGCTGAATTGGTATACAAAACTGAAAAACTGAAACTCCAAAGGAGAATGCAGCTTGCCTTTGAAAAAAGAAGGAAAAATGCTACGACTGAAAATAATAGTTTCAGTGTTCACATAAAATTTATCGGTTTAAAAAGCACAGAGCAAATTGTGCTACCCTTCTTGCCACTGAATGCTAATTTAAAATGTAAACATTTCATTAATCTGGGTGGAATTGTTTGCAGTGGCACTGCTGCTCAGCGTGGCTCCCAAGGTCATGAGTATCTCACAGCTACTCTAAAAGTAGGGCTCCCGAAATTATTATTCATTACAAAGTAGGCCTGAAAAGATAACAGATGTGAAACTATAGATGAAACAGTCTAATCATGTGCACAACGATGACTATCAGCATCCTCTCTTGCCCTTTGCTAGTGATTCTCGTTTCCATGGCGTTGCCTGTTCTTCCTATGATAGCTATAAATTCGTCCTGCAGTAAGGTTAATCCTTGGTGAACTGTGTCTACGTGGCACACTTGTATAAGTCTGTATGTTGATAGAGGCTGGTTTGTTTAGCAATAGCTCTCAGTGTATTTGTTTAAGAACCGATATATTAGTTTAGCAAAAGTGAGCGCTAATTCTAAAACTTTCCGTTCCAACTTTGTGTGAGCAGCCTTGTTTTCTCTTAATTCTGCTTCACAAGAAGCATTGGAGTCGTAATAGACTGCTTATCTTTGCATTTCACCAGGTGCAAGGACATTTTCCTCGGATTTTCACACGTATTGTTTTGGAAGTTGCTCATTATGGCCTAACAAGCAATGGAAGTTTGCCAAACTGGGGAGAAAGAGCTAAAGGTCAGTCAAAAGTCTCAGCGATGAAGGTGATGGTGGAAACGTGGGGATAAAGCAAGCGGGTGTTCAACCACCCTAAATGCAACTGCACATGCGCAGAGGGACATTAGCATATATTAATGAGTTCTTGGAAAAGAATGAATATGTACGCCAATGTACTGCATATGTATGTCTTAACTGTTTAAATGTAGAACCTGAACTCTGAGAGACAGTTCTTTCTTGACAAATTGCTTGGTATGCATCAGGAAGTATAGGAGAATGCTGCTTTCTAACACCACATTGGAGTTAGAGAGTTTTCTTCCCAAATTTTGGATGACAATGTGATGTGCACTGATGCAAAAACAAAAATACCCACACAGTCTTGGAAAGGAGATTGTCAGAACTGTGTTTATGAATAATGATATAGGGTGCTTCCCATGGAAAAATATTATGGTGTTCTCTGGGCACATACTGCGTTTTGTATTAAGGTTTCCCTTAAAATGTCACAAGTAGACGCTGCTCTACACAAAGCCCATTAAGTTCTGGGTCCAAAATTAAAAGAAAAAACATCAAGTCTTGTCACTGTCTGTGATGAGGCATGCATTTTCCTTGCAGACTTATATTATGCTTGGCAGTTTGCACCGCTAAACAAAGTTTGCTTTAGTATTTTCTTATTTACATCTGCCTGCACCACTAATGCTATATCACATGCCAGGGGTAGCCCTGGGCCATGAGCTGGCAAGAGCCTTGTTTTCTTGTCACAGGAGTTCTGTGATTTCCAGCCAAGGCTATGTGCTCACTGCATACATATCCTTGCCTAGCAGCAACAGCCATAGCAAGCCCTGCAGCTCCTGCTTGCTTCAGGCTGAGACATGTGATGTAGGCTGGCAGAGAAAGAGTTTTGCTGCCATTACCCTTTGCAAATAGTGACATCCTCACACAGCCATTTCTTTCTTTATTAACTCAGATGGTTCCCCAAAGTCACCTTCCATCGGGTGCAGGCGTCTTTTGTTGCCTGGCTCTGCCTGGCCGTTAGAAAATAAACCCAATAATTTTCAGTTCATTATTTATGGCTGATTTGATGTGGGTACACACGCATCTGTACAGAAGGAATTGCACGCCAGCTGTTGGGAGTGCCCAGCACACTGTCTGCACTGTAAATCACGAGCAGTGGGGCTGCTCTGCAGGCAGAGGCTTGTGGTGTGCCCCAGAGCCATCACTGCCAGCTCTACTCCCCTGCTCTGCCTGAGCATCAGTCTACTGTGTGAAAAAGTGGTGTTTAGAATCATAGGATGGCTTAGGTTGAAAGGGACATTAAAGATCCCTCAGTTCCAGCTCCCCATTTAAGGCAAGCTCTGGGGATCGATGGGTGCAGGGAGGCTTTGCTGAACGTTTGGCCTTATTTTCAGCTGAATTTAAGAGTCTCTTTCTAAGCTTTTAAAAGAATAATTCAGATCAGTAACAGTTTCTGTCTCGCACGACTCCAAAGTCAGGGAAATGTTTGTAAGCAGCTGAAAACAAAAGCAGACGCTGCACACACAAACAACCTCTCAACACGAAGACATGCCACAGAAAGCTCAGCCTTTGCAGTTTAAGGTCTAGTAAGAAAACTTGTTTGATGACTTATCAGGTCCCACAAGTTGAGCAACTGAACATTTTCAAGAGAGAGTCTGATAGGAGAAGCAGCATATTTCGGAGTGTCATTAGGAGATGACATTTAGAAAAGCGAGTCAAAGACATTAAAATTTGATCTGTGCTTCAGGATCTTCTTTCAAGTGAATCCTTCATCCTTCCAGCAAGGCTTTGTGTGGGCTCCCAGGCTGGCGTGCGTATTCCCGCGTCCTCAAAGCTTTATGAATTCACGATGATTAGAGAACGTCAGGACTTCAAGTATCGAGCTTTCGGCGGAGCTTGATTTGGAAGGTAGCATTTTAAATCCCTGCCCGTACATTGTTCGGAGCCCACCAGCCCGCAGCAGACGTGCTGATCGCCGGCGGAGCAGAAAGCAATTAGAGAGGCGGCTGCTGCTCGGAGCTCCTTCTGCCACTGGACGTTGTGGTCGCGGGTTGGAGGCGTGCTGAGGGCTGTTTGTTTGGGAAGAGGCTTGCCGGAAGGAATGACATTCATGCCTTAGGTATGGTGATGATTTCATGAAGAGCTCCGACGGGCTGCTTTTTTTCTCACCCTGGAAGCATGGGCTCTAGAAAAAAAAAAAAACCCTGCAAACAGGAGAGGCTGTCCGAAAGGTAAATTCTGTGGCCAGATAGGATCAGATTGTGTTAAAAAAAAAAAAAAAAAAAAAGCTGGGTAATGAAGGAACTTGTGCAGAGCCTTTGTTTCCACAAGAAGGAGTGATTAAGACATCACTTTGTTCTGCTTCCATCTTCATTTATAAAATTGTCAGCCTCTATCTATCCCACGAGATAACGCTGCAGTGAATCCTGACTACAGAAAGAGGTTCCTGGACCCATGCGTGCTGTTGCAGAGTTAGCTTCCTATTAAAACCATATTAATTTCAGAGGTTTGAAAAGCTGAGGCCAATAACGTATTTGGCCTCAACTTTTGTCATTCGCCACATACGACTTCTTCGTCAAAGTTTAGAGATGAACCCTTGGACTGTGTGTCCCATCTGCCTTCAGCTTGTAAGCATCTTTACTGCAGTCAGCACAAGCCGGACTCAAGCCCATGATCTGTGAATAAAAGGCCTTCACTTGCACCACTTGTCCCCTAAGCCATCTCTGAATCCATCCCAGTTTGGTGGGGGAGGTTTCGCTGTGTTGCAGCAGACTTCTTCAAATACTACGGTGTGCTGAAAGTCACAGCATCCTTGAGTTTTCACTGCCTTCCCGTTAGTATTGTTGTTATTGTTACTGTTATTAGACTTTGTAATGCACTGAACTCCCAAGTGCTCTCTGCTATTGCTAAGATTACACAATATTTCAAGGAATTTTAGAGACAGCTGTTGTGTGCATGCTTCAAAGCAACAGAGGAGGCAGAAGAGCTGCAACTTTGCTTTATATGCTGGTATGCAGCATTGCTACACAGATTTAAATTGTGAAAGCAGACGATCCCTCTTGTCATATGTAAGCCGTGGAGAAAAAGCCTGTAAAGAGACCTCAAATGTACAAGAGAGGGACAGCTGTTTAATGTCAGTTCTTCACAGGCCCACCCTGGAAATTTGACAGAGTCCACATGAGGTTTTGCTTTGAGTCAGAAACTGGCCTGAAGTGTACAGTCACAAGCAGAAAGGCTCCAAATGTTGTGGTCCAGCCCCCGTCCCACAGCGGAACCACACACATTTCTCAAAGATATCTCAACAAAAGTATTGCTTAAGTACTGGGCGTTGAGAAGAGGATTGAACAAAACCTGGTGGAGGCCTGGAGAGGAAGAAAATGAGGAGTAATTTTAGCTCCAAATGACATGACAATTTTTTAAGAGGAGGGAATGAACGACTTTTATGTTTGCAAAACTCATCTGCATTTTAAGATGATGCTGTGCCTGCGCTGAGATTACGTGGCAGGACGTATCACTACTATGAAAGTTAAATTTTTCTAACTCTTTTGAATTTTCAGGGCCAAGTAGTTTAAAGCATCTGAATGCTCACTTTCTGTCTCAAGTAGTATGTCCTCTACAGCCCAAGTTTCTGACAGTTTTGCTCAGGGCTGAGTGTGGACTTGGAGAGGCTGTGTAAGCCTTGGACAATTCCTGGGCTTGCTTTTGGGAAAGATTTAAAAGAGTAATACATAAGGTTCCAAGCATTTGCATAGTACGAAGTGGTTGGAATGATTTCTATAGCCGGGATATTCCAAGAAGAGACACAGTTGAGGAAAAAAAAAATCCCTTGACTCATCATATAAATAGTAACCTAATGCAATATTAAAAACAATCCAGTTAAATATTTAAGGCTGTAGAGCAACTCACTTAATTTACAGCCCAGCACATCTAATAGTGGGGGGTGGGATACCCATAGGCTTATTGAAGCCCAGCCCCAAGGAGGTGGGTAGGGGTTATTGCCCACACCTGTGGGCTGGCCCTAAAAAGGGCTGCAAAGCCCACCAGAGCAATCTGAGTGGAGTAGTTGAAGAGTGGTATGCAAGAAAGAAGATGAGCAGTACAAGCCACAGGTAAGAAATAGGTGTTTAAATATTATTTGTTTGGGTTTCTGTTGAGAAGTTTGCTACTTTTAGAGGGGAGTTGGGGAGCACATCCTTGGCAGAAACAGTACACAATGGGATTGCAGGGAATAGAGGGAAGCAGAATGAGCACAGCTGTTAAGTTATAGTTCATTTAAAACAGAGAAGTTCTTGCAATATCATAGTGTGTAACATCAGCTAATCTAATCACATAACATGGCAATCAAGCTGAGCACAGTGAAAGCCCAAGGCCACCTACATGAGTGCATTTCAAATGAATGGTTTTTGTTATTTGTTTTTAAGTGGGCGTCTGTATCCTGCTACCACCTCCTGCTCAGGGTGGGGGGCTTGGGTTGAAGGAGTGAGAACTTGCTCGGGAGCACTGAGCTCCTTCAGCATCTTCTACCCAGGGTATTGCAAGGGAGGAGCGGGCAAATGCCACAAAAAGCATTTGGATGGCTCCAGGTATCAGAGGCCTCAGAAAAAAAGGCAAGGTATAATGAATTACAATGGAGAACTACAGTTGCTTCTGAATGGGTACCTGACTGCCAAAAAAAATACGTGGTTGTTTCTGCTTTTGCTCTTGTGTCAAATCTGATCATAGAATCTCATAATTGTCATTATTTATTAATTAAAAGTTATCTTTTTCTCTGTCAGAATAAACTAATATATCAACAAGAAGGGACCATCTAAAAGCCATCCATTTGTGTGCTGCAAATCCAAACCTAGTTCTAAAAGCTGCTGTTGTGTTGTATTCTTAAACTCACTCTTTAAGCTGAATGGTAAAGACAGACTGTAAACCAGAGGCATTTGGTGACCACCAAGGCTAGGTGGTCACCAAATACCTAGGCAAATACTAGGGCAAGATAGCAGTCTCCCAGTAAATAGATAAATGCAAAGAGCGTTAAGAAGAGCAAAGAATTACTTAATGTGACACTTGAGGTATTTTGAGGCATAATCATTTCTGATGTTCTGATAATCATGAAGTTCTGGTGATCGACTACTTATTATTTACATACACAGTTATTTAATTTTAAAGAAGCTTTCAGAGGTGTGTACATCAGTAAGAATTGTTAAAAAATAAAAATAAATAAATACAAGCATTTCATTCCACATAACTTTTTGTTTTGATATCACTGAATTTAGTGTAGTGCAAAAGTAGGAGATGTACCTGTACTGGTTTGCATTTTAGGATTTTTTTTCTTCCTCCCCCGCCTCCCTAAGATGCAAACTGAAGTGAGGTCATAGTCATGGTTAGAAAGTCAATTAACTAGGGGAGCAGGATGGAAGTTCATACTAATCCAGTAATGTGCATCTCAGTGGTAATTAATTCAGGCCTTTGTAGCAGCTTCAAGGAAGTAATTTACTATTCTATAGAAGGTAACTGCAAAATGTTTTCTTTGGTTCTAGGGCCTTCAATTATGATAAATAAATAATTGGCATAGTCTTCTTTTTCAAACCCATTATATAGTCTTGGAAGGCTGGAATTGATTTCTGTTGTAAATACCTTTCTGCAGAGCAAGGAAAGCAAGAGACAAAGAAGGATCTGGTCATTTTTTAAGTTGTGAAGTGCAATTTAATTGAGCTGAGCTAATTTCTTGCCTAGAACTGCTACCTTACAAAACAGGGTCTATTGATATGGCAAATACCTTAGATATCTTGAAAAACATTAAGGTCCTTTTAGGTTAAAGACCATATTATTTGCATAATTTCAGCATGAAATGTTCACTTTGGCACAAGAACACCTTTCAGACACTGACTGGTGCTTATGGCATTGGAAAGGAGCGTTCAAGGTCGATCTCGAGAGTTAGTGGGGTGGTCGCATTCATTGTATAGGGGCAAGCAGATTCAGTGTCAAAAGTCCCAGAGTAGTAGGAATTAACAACAGAAGTATACGTTATGGGACACTTGCTGTACAAAGCAGTTAAGGATATTTAGAGTGCGAGGCTACTGTAACAAACATTTGTTTTGCCGTGCTAGTAGCATATTTCAGGCTGCTATATTGGCCTTAAGTCTAAAGGCAATCAAAGAGAAAGGAACAAAAACCATCCATTATGGCTCACTGCCAAACAACCTGAATCCTGGCTCTGCACTAACAGAGCAATATCATAATAACGATTGGCTCCCTGTCTTTTTTTAAAAAGCCATATCTATGCATTCTTTTCTCTAGTTGCTGTCCCAGGTAGCTTTTCCTTTACAGATTACTGTGTTTGGGCTGCATATCTAAATTCTGTGTTGCTTTGTGTTTTAACTACGTTTTGAATACCAACATGTTGGACCTGTAAGCATAAGCATCATAGTACGCTGGCCAGGTAACACCAAAGCATCAGAATGATGGCTTTGTAAGCAGTGTTTTGCAAGCAACCAAACCCGCAAGAAATTACAAAAGAGGAAATATAAACCAGTGACTGGAAGTGTTCCTCAAGTCAAGGTGATCCAGAAAGCATCGTGCACGGTACATGCAGCAATGAATGGGATACCAGGTGGAAGAATCCCGGTTCCTCCAGACACTAGGAGGAAAAATTCCTATAGTAACTAAGAAAAACAGTTAAATGTGCCATGAGGAGGCTTTTGTCCAGCCTCCTCTCTTCTTTTGAAGACCCAGTGTTAAAGCCTACCACCGTTTCTCTGATTTGAGTTTTGATTTTACTTTTCTCTTGCTTTGCAGGATTAGGTCTTTAATCCAAATTAATTGTCTGGATGTTGATTAAAATTGCTGAATACATAAAATGATTAGAAATTACTACTTCATTGCAGATCCAACACAGTTTGAATCACACACTGGGTTGCACATCTCCATTAACTACGAAGGTGAAATAGACTACTGGGTTAGCCTAAATATTTAAGATAAGTGAAGACTAAGCTGTCATTAACATCTTAACCTAACAAGTTTTGACGCCATGAAATTAAAGTTGAGTGTGAAATTGAGGTCACGTGGCTGCTTACCTCTTGTTTATTCAGTAACATGAATCCCACCAAAAAAAGTATTAACTCTTATTCTCCATTCTGCACATTGAGTGGGTATTTTAGTCAAATTTGGCTATGTATATGCAACCCAAATAATTCATAGATAACGCTAGTTTGAATCTTACTTGTCACAGGATATTGGAGTATTTAAATATTTCCTCTTGTATGTTCTCCATTAGTCTGCAAACAAATCATTTATAAAATCAGGATTTGATACTTCTAGAATGACTCAGTTCATTATTAAAGGATACTGAGCCTGAGAGGCTAGAGATAATTACTTTTTCATGCTATTAAAAGTGTTCATAAAAACATGACATTATTTTAAGGTTCAATGAGAGGTATATGACTAAAATAGCATTAAAATTTTAACATTCTACAAATATAATGACATTTAAAATATGACATTTAGAAGCTAGAACCTCTAATATCAAATAATATCAGCATATGTGGCAGTATTTCTTTCCCAAAGTGCAGACAAATGACTATCAATGTCACCTTCAGAACCTGCTATTACCTATTATCAGTTGCAAAATTCTATTTGTGAAAGTTCTGTAGCACTTTATAGCCATTAGCAAAGTCAATTAATTACAATCTCCACTGCTACATGAACAGTACAATTACTTCACTGTTCACTTTGATTTTGTTGACCAGCAGTTTCCAGGTGAATGCTTGCAGTCCAGTTAACCTGTTGTGGGCTTGCACGGAGGCTGCAGCCCATGTTTCTGCGTGGTTTGGGCTTGGAACCTCCAGTGTTTCAGAGCCCTACTTCTATTTAAGACCTTGGTGCCAGATCTGGAAGGCAGTGTGGCACATGCTCCCTCCCTAAAGAATTCAGCAATCCTGACAAAGCTGGGTTTCAAACTTAGGGGTTCCTGGGTTTTGTCACAAGAGGCAAAATTCTCTAGCAAGCAATAATTTATATTTGTCTTTGATTTTTTTTAAAACATTTTTTTAACAGAGAGCAGTGTTTTCTGAAAAAAAAAAAAAAACATTAAAACTGATTTATTTTTTTTATGTACCCATATTATTCATCCTTCTGCTTTTATTTTTTTTTTCAACCCGGGAGGTATCAAGAACCAAAATCTGGTAAACAGAAACATAGAATTGTGCTGTTGGTAGAGTTGCTGTGACTTTGGGAGGTTGACATAGAAAAGGTAAAACTATGTCTATTGAAATATTCTGTTCCTATCCTAAATGAAATCTGAGCTCTGCAGGTAACCACTGGTGGATTGAATCAACTACAACAAATGTGAATGTTTTTAAGGGTTCATGACTAATGTGGGCCCAAATGTGTTTTTAGTAAATACATGTGGATCTATTGGGAACATAGTTATGTTGAGGAAATTATTTCAGTACTAGGAAGAAGCCGCATCCACTTGTATTGAACTATGTGGTGATGCACAAAACTTAAAGTTCTGGATATTGGTAGGGGGAAATGTTTTCTTGTGTGAGAAAGATGCACAGGGATAGAAAAGAAACAATTGTGCTTTTACGTGGGTTTTCAAATCAAGGCCTTAACATCTCTTAAATCATCAAAGAATATAATAAGCCCCTGAACAAGTAATTTTCAAGTATAGCAAATCCTTTTTTGTATTTTCATGGACAACATTAGAACTTGGGTGGTGCAAACCCTGCCCTGTCAATAAGATTCATATCCCAGTGTGACCCATCGCTCCCAAACCCATCTGCTCCTGACAAGTGAATGAAGTCCTGCAGTCACCAGCATGCTTTCTCTCAGGTTATTTTGTCCATAACACTATGCACTGTTCGTTATCTCTCCCACTTATGGAAGTCCACTCAGGGATGCATCGCTCGAGATAACGAAGCTGACAAACAGCAAGTAATTAAGCATATGCTGAGATGCTCTGGCAAATGCTTTGTTAACTTTATAATCAGAAATGGAGAATGGAAGATGTGTCTAAGGACCCCTTCCTGAAAAGCTGCCTGAAAAAAAAGCTTGTTTGTGCTGTTGATGCTGGTAGTATGGGAAGCGTGTTGCCTTTTCCCACTCTTTGAAAGAGAAAAATAATGAGCTCAGCACTTTGCGTAGTGGTTTTTTCTTTTGTTTTTTTTTTTTTTTGGTTTTTTTTTTTTTTTTTTGAAGATGATAGAAATATTTCCTTCTGTAGATTGAGTCTGTCATGGGGCATGTGAAGACTGCACAAAAACGGAACTGCTTCGATTGTCTTCTGCCCCTGGTCTGAATGCAGGTTGGGAGAAGTGAGAAGCTTAAATCAACCAATTCATTTCCGTTGCAAGTCTATGACAACAATTAGCATTGCAGTATGTCCTGTGGGTTATCAGGTTGCTCACTGGTTTCTGTGATAACTCATTTCTGTGATTACTCATCTCTGTGCAGCCTAACAGTAGTGGCACCTTTGGAGCATGATAGAAGATGCGTGAGGCAACCTATTCCTCTGCTCTGATGGAGGCATGTTCTTGGGAGTGGGAAACATGCTTTCAAATAAGTCTCCATTGCGTAGCTTTGGGTTAGCTTTTTCTTCTTTTCAGGAATCTTATAGGTAGGTTAAATCAATGCTGTGATGTTGTTTTGCAGCCTTGAAGCCTGAGAGTGTTAGTATCATTATCTATCCCTGCAGACACCACAGTTACACACTGGAAATGTGCAATGAAGTTGTACATGCTTTAAAAATTTAAGTATGCAGAATCCAGGCAGTGTGAAAAGTTGGGTGTGTAATAGAAAATTAATTTATGTTCATTGCGAAATAAAAATATCCATGCATGTATCCGTTGGCTGTGGCTTCCTACAGCTTGCTCTCTGGCTGTGACGCTTTCCCCATTTCTATTTCTCATATACTCCAGATCAGTGAAACACTGGATTTCCTGGCAGGAGCTTTGGCCGCCTGACCATTTTAGCTGGTACCTTAGCATTGTGGTATAGCACTGGAAAGGGGCTTGGAAATCTGTACAGCACCTTTTGGTAGTGAACCAGTGAGTGAGGTGACCTCTGCCTGCACTGGTGCAGGGGCTGAAAGGCTTCTCCAGGGAGCATTAAAACCATGGGAAGAGTAGGGAATAAAGGTAAATGAGGAATAAATGAGTGCTCATTTCTAGCATAGAATCAAGACAGTGGAAAGCAAAATGAACAAACAAAGATCAGAGAAGGGGAAAAAAATTCAAACTGCTTATGTTGAGAGAGTAATGAGGAAAGGTAATTGGAATGATTCATTTATGAGTATAAATTAGACCCACTTCATGTTACTGAAGCCTAGCAGGAGGGATGGTATGGCTGGAATGATAAAATCAATAGTGAGAACCTATTTAAGATGAATCAATTAGGGGAGAAAAAGTAAGAAGAGTAGCATTTTATAATAAAAGTGACTTTTCTTTCCTATCTCAGGGGTAAATGATCTGCAGTGCTCATAGATCAGTGGTCTGTAAGAGAGAGCCAGAAACGCTGTGAGCAGCAGGTCCCCACATCACACCTGAATGGCTGGAATAGTCTCTCCACACTGGGGACAATTGTGTAGGAAAGATGAAAAAAATAATGAAGGTTTGTGACTTGTCTTTATGTGAGGCTTTAGAGTGGGTGGCATAGGATGGAAACACTGCTTTGATATACCACTGAATTCAGAGGACTGATGGAGAAAAGTCCAAACTCAAAACATGCTGCATCTTCAAATTGCGTAGTAGTGTTCCTTGACATATAAAGCAAAGTCTGACTAGGAGATTGAAGAAATAACTTTTCATCTTGAGCTGATTATATTTCTTCTTCAAAAACAGAGTGAAGTCCAAAAACTTGATACTTCAAATGTTTCACAGAGATGGGGGAAAAGAAATGTGAGCCAAAAAGATTGTTAAAAAGAATTCATAGTGAGGAAGACAGGAATACCATCTGGGGTTCTCATATAAGGAAGAGCAAGGTGAGTCGGTAAACTGGTAAACTCAAATTCATTCCCATGATACTGATTACTAAAACAACAATCACTGTAATCTGCTCTAGAAATGAAATCCATAAATCATATTCAAGCAGTAAATAATAGTAAATACTTCAAAAAGTGTATGGCAAAAATTGTTCAATGGCATAAAAATGTTCTGACCCATAGAAATTTTATTTTCACCAAAGCGTGCACCAGGCATTGCGTATCTTAAGGTGCGTGTGCTTCAGAGTGTGTTGTTGAGGAACCAGTGAAAGACAGATGTTTCTGGGCCTGGATTTCCATTGAACAGTGACTGAATCGGAGGCCTCAGTAGGATGCTGGTCTCCATCTGCGCTGTCTGACCCAAATTAGATCAGGAATCAGTGGGCTGTCAAGAATGAGTCACACTGAAGTATCTAACAATGTAACTGAGTCCCTGACAAGAAGAGGTGGGAGGACTTTCATTCGTCAAATGCTGATAGGACACCAAAAAGAAGGGGAGATTGTCACGCAGGGACAGTTCCTGTGGCTGAAATCAGCCTAATTATAAAATTAGCATTTTTGGCCAAGTAATTACCCAGACCTTAGATCTTGTATAGCTGAACACTGCATAATTTTTGTATGATTTGGATGTGTTTGTTTTCTAATATATTTGATTTTGGTTTTGCATTTGTTTGAGTTTACTTTTATTGTCTTTTTGCTTTTAACTTCCTCGGATAGTATCATATTCGTTAAATCCAGATGTCTATGCCATTCAAAATACCTATATCCCCTGCTGTACAAATGCAGTAGAACAGCCTGTTGTAATGCTACCAGGGAGGAATTTCAATTCAATAGCAGCAACCAGGCTGTATTATTTCAGAAGGTTCTGCTGTCAATAGGTGGCAATAATATCCTTCACTGCAGCCACTTAATGCATGTTTACAGTTTTCCTCCACCCCATTTGAAAATTTTATAACACAGTCTCAAGTTATTTATATCTGCAAAGTTCTGCATTCCCACCATTACAATTTTTCATGTCAGTATAGGCCAGCTATGGGGGAGGTATAGCATGACATTACTTTATTAAAGCTGACACTTTGCCTTGGATTGAATGAGTTTTCATCCTCTGTATATGCTGCTGAAAGTCATTAGCATTCCAGTTCTGTTTTGCTATCAACTAATCTGCGCCAAAATATTTGCATGAAATCAAATTCATACACTGGTCAGATACATGGGAAAAATACCCAACCCTTGGTCAGATACATGGGAAAAATACCCAACCCCAGCCCCAGGTGGCTGTCGTTAGGTGCTCCGAGAGCAGCGCTGGGAACGGGGCGGGCATTCTGGGGGAGCTGTCCCCGCTCCCTGGTGCTGATTGACACGGCTGTTGTCCCGGGCGTCTACAAACACGTGTTTCTTTGAGGCTTATCAGAAAGAGTGATGGCATTAAGGTGTTTTTTGTTGTTGTTGTTTGTTTGTTGTTTTGCAGATTTGTCACCATTAGCATTTGTGGGGGGAAAATGCATCTTTCTATCGGTGACCAGTTGCTGAATCTATTTAAATATTCTCACATTCATGCACACAAAATACGTTAGAGTCTATAAGGCGCTGAGTCAAGTACAAAAACCAGGCAGGATGGACACTGTCAAGTGCTTTTTGCAGTGGCTAATCTGCTCTCTTTCATTCTTGTTTGTAATTTCCTCTTAAAGTCTAACATTTTTGTAAGTTTTGCCCTGCTTCACGTTGACAGATGTGGGTACGCACTATTTAGCTGTTCCCCATGAAACACTTTCCCTATATAGGATTTCAGAGATTACAGTGTTTTAGGGTGATAGCCACATCACGGTTGCTAGAGCTGCGGTGGTGGACAGAACAGATGATGTGTGCATGTTTCTCTGTTTCATAAACTGCATCCTACCATTTACTGCAGGAGCCACTGGGGCTCTCCCTAACAGAGATATTGAAACATTCCTAGCCATTTTCTAATATTTTCCTAAACAACTCCTGACAGGAGAAACCAGGACTTGTCCACCCTGCATGTGAATATATGTGCCCAGTATGAGGCTGTCCTGAGATCTGGGAGAAGGAGTCTGAGGCCGTAATCTCCCCTTCATGCAGCCCATGTGCTGAGGAGCCACCCAGAGCCTTACTGCAAAGGAAGTGAGTGATCTGCAGGCCAAGTGCAAGTATACTTGCAGGAATGCAGAGGATCCTTAATTCTCTCCGGTGATCACCCTTTACAGCTGTTCACTCTCTGTCTTCAAGGACTCTGAAGAAGAAAAACTTCCTCTTTAGTATTTCATTTTGCAAAACTTGAAGCAGCTTTCCCCAAAGGCCAGTTGAGGATGAAGCCCCTCTTTGTCCCGCAAAGCTGGCTGACACCTCTGCATGCATGGTTTGGCATCACAGCAGCTCACTGCAGAGTTTGTGCATAGCTCAGCTGCTGGCAGGGGAAGCTTTTGGCAGCTCAGTATTCAAAGACACATGCCATGTAGGCTGTGGTTGCTGTGTTGTTTTCTTGATGTTGCTGTGACATTTCCAGAAGAAAATTATAATTACAAAAACTTTCTGCCAGGATACTCTCACAGGAATATCTTTCTTCACAAGGTAAAAGCAACTCTGAAAAGTATCATCTAGATGAAATTATCAAATAATAAATAAGGAAATGTAAGCAGTTTGCACCCTACTTTTGCCTTGGAAAAAAAAAAATCCCATTTCTGCGGAGTGTGGCTAGGTTTTACTCTTAACATGGTCTCCTTGCAGGAGCAGACTGCAGACATTGGTTTGTGCCACATGAGCAGTTTCTCAGTGCTATCAGGAAATGTGCTGGTGATCATTAGCTTTCTCTAATTTACTTTGTGCTCTCTTATATCTTTGAAACATAACATTAAAAACAAATACAATCATAACTTGCTAATATCAGTGGAAATCAATCAGAAATGGTATCGTATAGTCTAGAAAAAGAGGAAGAGGCATTAAGGAAACTGCATCCTCAGGGCTGTTTCTCCTTACTCTTTCCTGTTCGTGATAATATGGTTTTTATTCCCCTGATGTGAACGTGGCAGGAAAACGTTATCATAGCGACTAGCACAATAAAGTTTGAGTCTTCCTGTACCAAAAAAAAATTAATTATTTTATAATAATCCCTCAAGTAAGGGAAGATGTAAGGACATAATACAAATTCCACAGACTTCAAAGTGTATCTGAGAAAAGCTGTTACAATGAGAAAAAAGAAATCTGTTTTATATAATTAATCTGTATTTGCTATTAATTTCACAGCTCATGAAATAAATTGAATTAATTACTGGAGTTACTTAGGTGCATTTTAAAAGTACAGTAAATATTTCGTAATTTTATAATTTATCCTTAAAACCAGAAATACTCATAGTACATTCATATCTTTATTGATATTATTTTTATCAGGGAAAAGACAAGTTTCCTATACATTTTGTAAGTCCAGCTTTAAGTACCACATCCCTGCACACTCTTATTTTCATCCCGTTGTCATGTGTGATAAAGTTAGATCTTTATCTGTCAGTATTATCCACGCTAACCTTGCCAGATTGAGTTTGTGAAAACTTTTTGGTATTGATCTCTTCTGGTTTCATCACATCTTCTCGAGCAGATTGCCTTTGGGCTTGGCACCAGGGGAATGCTGATTAGGGAGGGCTGTTTATTGTAATACTGATGGAGAATGACAATGAAGCTCCTGTTAGAAACATCCTGCCTGGAGAGAGACTGGTGTGAAGGTTAAATGCAGATAACGGTATTGGCAAATGGTGCAATAAATCTAATTGTGCCGTGATGCACAAAGCGCAACTTGTTCTTTCCCTGTGGGCCCAAAGTTCCCCAAAGGTGCTGGAGTAATGCAACTGAAAGGTGAGGTCTTCCATTCCGCCTGTGGGAGCATTGCTGCTCCCATGCTTTCAGTAAGTGATAGCAAGTGGAAGAATTGAGTACAAATGCGGAGGTAATTACATGGAAAATAGTAGAGCAGGAAAAATAGGATGATAAAAAGGCAGCAATTAAGAACTGATAAGAGAGCTATAACATGGAGATGAGTGTATTAGTTCAATAGATTTTAGGTTTTAGGTAAACAGAAGTGATGTGTCAGAACAGGCATAGACAGCACAGTACAACTAAATGAGAATACAGTAGAGAAAGAAATAAACAGTGAATGAATGTTAATTACTAATTGTAGATCAGCAGCACGTAAAATATGTATAGTTTGCATATAGCTCGGCAAACACATGTAGCTTAGGATCATAGAGAGCTGATCCTATTTCCCACTTTGTTTCCCAAACAGAAGGCACTTTTCCACATGCTCAGAATCTCAACTTTCAAGGAAGGGTGCAACTTTGTGTAGAATCAGGGACAACCACCGAATGCAAGTGGTCACCAGCAAAACACAGAAAACACATCTGTTGGATGGGTGAAGCTGTGAGCCCCACCGCTGTGGCTGTAGTGTGACCCGTGTAGGTCAGCTCATTCTCTACAAAAAGAATGTATGGAAAAAATTGTTCAGATGCTGTACACAAAAGGTATTGAAGCTGAAGTTCGTGATTTGTGCGGTAATGTCACAAAATCAGTGATCCAGCATTTTAATTTAAACTTCAGAAACTGGTCATGGCACCTAAAATACATCTAGACTGCCCAACAAAGACCCCATAGAAACAGAACTCAGTGCCCAGCCATCAACGTGTTTTATTCTTTAGTTTATCTCCTATGGCTGCTCAAAATTCTTGAAAACACCAAGAATTAGAAACCAGGAAAGGCCTGGAAAAATCTGCAAACTCATCTTCCGTCGTGAACCCCTCTTCCTTCTTTTTTTCTGAAACACCTGTTGATTTTGAATGGCTCCAAGCTGAAGCACCTCGAAGCAAGTTTGGTTTCTGAAAAATACACACTCAGTATTTCTGCAGATGGAGCCTGGCTGAAGAGTTTAGTGAGGTGCTGCAAATGGAAACACCCTTAATTAGCAGAAGCTAATCTGTTTAGTTTTAATGTTATCTAACACGTGTCTGCACTATCACTAAGGCCTAGCTACTGAAATTCTTGTGGGCCGTGAGAGGTGCATGCTGCTCAGAAAACCTTGAAAACTGTGGAATTTGAAGAGGGTGAAACAAAACAAAACTGAGGTTCGTACTCTCTTTGTTGTCATTTATCTTGGAAGGATCAGATGGGACTCTGCATGTGCTCTCTCCGCACAAGTTCTGCCATCCCCACCTTCAACAAACTTTCACTGAACTTACAGAAATAATACATCTGGGAGGAAATCAATACCATTTATTTTTCCCCTTACCTAAATCAGCCCTTCTGCAGCTGAATGAGTCCAGAGGATGCAGGAAGCCTGGGGCTGCTGCCAGCAGAGCTCAGCCCATGGCATGTGGTGAGGTGCCGGCTGAGCCATTTGCTCCGTTCCCAAACATCACTTTTCTGATGTGAAATCAGGCTGGGTGTAAGAACTTAATTAAGGGGGAAATGTGGCGTGCTGGCTGCGGCAAAGGAAACAATTGGCTTTTACAGAGTTTGAGCTGCAAGTGCTAGACTTTTGCTGCTTGTCACGTTGAATTCTATACAAAAGGCAAATCTGTCTGCAGGTTGCTGATTTTCCTACTCTGGGCATTCAGCATAATGATGGAAACCTGGGGTTACTGGCGCCGGTGAGAGCGGCAGCTTGCCAAGGATGTAGGGCTCTGAGACAGTTACATTTGGATGCTTTAGAAACTGGGAAGCCAGCTAGTTGGGTTCGGGCTGTTCAGGGGTTTAGGATCCCACATCCCACAGAACGGTGACAGGTGACATGCCCCACACAGGCAGCAGAACCTCAGGGATGCTGGGTTAACCCCAGGCAGGTGGGCACTCAGCTCAGCTGGAAATGGTTAGAGAAGGGAGATGCATGCAGAGGAATCAGCTGCTGGGCTTTGTGAAAGCTTTGGCCTTTCTTCTTCCTTCCTAAAAGTGCCACAGCTTTGACAGCTGGTTTGGGACTTTTCCTTGTGTCCATCTTGGAGAGAAGAGTGTGCTCTGATATGAATGAAGAATCAGGATGGTTGTGGTCTGTTTTTCTCATTCTTTAAGCCATCCCAATGCAGGAACCAAGAGAGGAAATCTCATTCTTTCTCTTCTGCTCTTAAAAGAGGTAAGTTTTGTGACAAGGACATTGTTTGGCTCAGTACAGCTAGTGGGGAACTAGAGGAAAATTCAGAGCACACAATTTGTTCTTTTCAAATTCTGCTGAATCGAGTATAAACCGCTCACTAATATAGCTATTTTTGAAGACAAACATTTTTTTTTTACTTTATTGGAAAAGCTTTGTTTTTTTCTATATATTGTATGTGCCTTGGAGAGCCAATGTTAAAAGCGTGTTTTAACGGATTAATTGCCTTCCAAGTACTTTATCCAATGAGACTTTGTAAAGCCTCATCCTTCCCCTTTTTAAGACATTTAATTTGTCCCCTTCCCTTGTCAGACACACTGGTATCTAGTTTATACGATGAGTTTTAAACAATTTCACAGTAAAGCTTTTGTCTCTACGTAAGCAAAGCACCACAGCAGTCCTGTATGTGGGGCTGGCAGAACCCAGTGGTAATTATACAATTAGATGCTGTGTTAGAACAAAAAGTGTATTTCTTCTTTGCTGGGGCATAAGGCCCCAGACCTCTGCAGCTTAGAGATTTCATAGCTAGAAAGGCAGTGAACATCCCTTTCTTTTTCTGGCTCAGGCTGCAGGAGCAGTGTGGAGGTATCCCAGCTATCCTACCTGCAGCACATCTCCTGAGGGCAGGACAAAGAAAGAGGCACAGGCAAAGCATGCAAGGTGTGTGGCTGCTCGATGCACACCTGATCTGCAGGAAGGGGAGCAGGAGCTGGGCAGAATGGAACCTGACAGCAGAAAGCTTGCATGTTGTGTGCAGTCAGGGCTGATTAAGGCACCGTGGTTTTTATGATACGTTCACTGCAGCTGGGATAACAAATGGTCCTGGGGAGCTCGTGTTTATCCCGGTGGCGTTTGTATGAAAGGTGCCTAATTCTGAGGATAAACTTGCTTTTTTCTATGGGTGCTTGTGCAGTTGACATCCAGGTGCTCCCTGATGTGGGCGGGTGCCAGCCCTGGTTATTCTGGCTGAGTGTGCTGCGTGTGGCAGGGTCCCAGTGCAAACGTATGTAAGAAACAGGCGTTGCTTTGCAATAGTACTTAAGCCATCCTAAAGCTTTATCTTATTTACTTTTACTTCAAGAGAAATTAATGTAGCTGTCGGTACTTCTGCACTTGGTAGAAGAGATTTTTTAACAAAGCGATTTCTCCAACTAATCAACAATGTGTGCTTTCTGCTTTGATTTGTTAAAGGAAAATATTGGCTAAACAAAATTCTGTCTCTTTTACTGCACAATTTACTGGGAATATATGGCCTTC
Source organism: Numida meleagris (assembly GCF_002078875.1). Taxonomy (NCBI): domain Eukaryota; kingdom Metazoa; phylum Chordata; class Aves; order Galliformes; family Numididae; genus Numida; species Numida meleagris. The sequence goes on from NC_034412.1 coordinate 2,690,877, forward strand.
AGTAGAACGGTGCTATGTTAAATTAATACTTCTCCAAACTTTGAGCTGCTGTATGTGAAGGGGTAATTACCAGCTCTGGTACGATCTATGCTGTGCGATGTATGGGCTATTCGCCAAGATTTACTGTAAGCACGGTGAAGGAGCAGTGAAAGCTGCCTGAGCTATAATCTTAACAAGGAGTAGAAATACAGTGCTGCTTAATTCAGCATTTGTTATAGGCGCTGCCTTTTCCAAGACACCACAGTTTTAACTTTCAAGTGGCCAGAGTTGGCTTCTTTAAAAGCTTTTTTTCTGCTAAGCTGGTATCTCTGAGATTTTAACTCTTGAAATATGCCATTCTGGTTGGGTTTCTTTTGCTTTTTCTTTTCTTTCCTTCATCTATCCACAGAATATATGCAATTTGATTGAGTTTGGGGGTGAACTGATAACTGAAGTCATGTGCTCTTTGGGCTCCGTGACTTTATACAGTGAATAAGTGGGAGGTTTGTAAAGGGCTTTGCCACAGCCTCCTGCTCTACAGCTTAACTTTTGCAGCAATCACTAGTTAACCGTAAATATATACCTGAGATAAAAAATACCTATTTATTTTTTTTTACCTACACAGAAAAGCTGACTCTCTGACAACAAACATTTCAATTGTAGTCATGGCATGGGAGCTTATTTAATCAAGGGGAAGAAAAACCTTTCCAGTTGCACTTGCTTAGAGAAAATGAGAAAGCTCTCTTTGTAACATTTCAGAAGTATGCTCATTATTTACAGTATTGGTAGATATCTGGCTCAGAGAGCTTAAATGTGCTCCCCGTTTAGCAAGGGAACAGTGTACACGTAGATACACTGAAAAGAAAGTGGGAGAAGATGAGTTCATTTTTCCAGATCACCTGAGAATATTGTTCTTTAAACATGGAGGGAAGTTATATTCTAGAAAAATGGGAGAAGTATGTGAAGTGAATGCACCTCTGCACTAAAGAGAAGGAATAAGTGTGGAAAGACAGAACTTTTACAAACTGAAAATAGAATCATACCAATACATTAATTTAATCCTCATCTTTAGTGAAAGGTTCTGCAGCAGTGAGTCCAAGATCCCCACTGAGGCCATCATCACGTGCATGCGTGATGCTCGTTGCTGCAAATTCAGGAACTGAGGATGTTCTTGGCATATAGCTTGCTTTCTTATTCCATATTTTAAAACTCTTTCATAAGAAGTAATACTTGCTGCAGGACTTGGGGTCAGTGGAGCTGAAATGATACATGGCGCGAGTAGCCGGAGTGAAAGAATCAGGGGAAAAACACACCGCCTTCCTCGGGGGCTTTGAACGTAATTTCAGACTTCTGTCCTGGAAAGAAAACAGTGCTGTGTAAAGGTGGGATGGGCAGCCTCTCCTCTTCCAGACCATCAGTTACTGACAGTGGAATAATCTCTCAGGCCCCACAAACCCTCTGATATTGCTGCTTCTCCTTTTGGGGCTACACCTGCCAGGTGTTGAAGCATTGTGTAGTTTTAACGAGCTAATTAAGGGAAATCGTTACATTCAGAATGGGTCCTAGACTCGAGACGTTAAGTCAGTGTGAATAGGTCTTGGGTATCTTCATCCCTGAGTTACAGCTCCTGATCCCAGATGTATCCAGGAAGGAGATGCTTACAATTTCTTCAGAAGCCTGAGTCTAGCAACTCCAGCTATAAAATCTGTATTATTTTATTATTCCAAAGAAACACGGTGGTGGACAGAACAGATGATGTGTGCATGTTTCTCTGTTTCACAAACTGCATCCTACCATTTACTGCAGGAGCCGCTGGGGCTCTCCCTAGCAGAGATATTGAAACATTCCTAGCCAGTAGGGATCAGCTCGTGTGCTGCCTTGGGCGTATTTCATTGAGAACGTACACACTTAATCACGCTGAAATCTGTTTTATTTTAATCGAGGAATTAGTCTAAAGAAGACTTCTTGTTTTATAGGACAGAAAGGGAAATTATCGTCCAGAGTAACCGTACATCCCATTACCACTTGGTAATTTTTCCGTTCACCTAATAGCAGTCCCTGCAATGGAGACCATTGCATCAGCTGCCTCTGTACGTGTCAGAACAAGGGGTGGGGTAAGGTTTTTCAGAGCAGGACCCTCTGTCAGCCGCGTTTGCAAGCAGAAGTCTCCATGGACTGGGAAGTGCTGATCTCAGTGGCGTTTGGGACTGAGTGGAGCAGCAGCTGCTCCTGTGTCTTCCTGGACCCATGTCTTGCCAGCAGCACTTGTAATCCTTCTGTTTTGGTGATTGATGAAAGGAGCAGAAAGCAACATTTCTCAGAAACCTACAGGTTTTTCAAGTGTCCAGGGAGAGGCTTGCAGCAGGCCCAGTTGGCTTGCAAGCCCTGACAAGCCTCATACACCAGGTATAAATCACTTCCCCCTGCTCCTTTTCCATGGCCCTCAACCAGTATAACTTTCAAACAGTGTAGGATCACTCTCTGCCCCTGGCTGCAGCCTCCTGGGTGTGTTCCATCAGCAGCAACGCTGCCCTGAAACATCCAGAGCCAAAAAAGTGCAGTGTGTGCATCTGTTGGAACACCTGAGCCACTTCAGCTGCTTCCCAGGTTTAATGAGTTACTTCCTCGTTAGTAAGGAGAAAGACTGCTCCCCATTGAAAGGCTTAAGCTGCCTGTGACTGCCTTCCAAAATATGCTGACTTTTAGATATGTTGCTGGAGCTATAACGTGCAAGAATGAACACAGTACGCTTTATATACGGTGGTTAATAAATTTGGTTTTACTTGCTTCTTGACTTTTCAGGAAGATCTTAGAGCAAAAATTATGTTTAAAATAGACTTGCATAGGAATTGCCTACGTCTGTGAAGAAAGGGGGAGAAGAATATGTTTGGATAACAACAAAAAAAGAGGAGTGGCAGAATCCAAGGAAATACCTAGTAGTGTGAGGAAGGTTTATCAGATGCTCCCACTTAATGCTTTCAGATGAGAGCATGTAACTTAACGCAAAGGTAACACACTTGGAATGAGTAAACTGGAATAGTTACTTTGCACAATTTGCAATTAACCTTTGGAGCTCTTTATCACCAGATAACTTTAAGACCAAGAGCTTAGAAGGATTTAAAAAAAGGATTATACGATATCCATGTGGATAATGAGAAGATCAAGGCTTATTACAGAAAATCAGAATGTATAAGAGGAATCCTCATGTTTTTAGGATTTAAGGTAATTGATGGGATCACTAAGCATTCACTGACAGGAGTAGGTCAGAAGCTTCCCCAAGGGCACCTCTTTCACCAAGTTTTTAGCACCTCTTTTTAAGAAGTATTACATATACTACTAGCCCAGATAAGATTTAAGACTGGGTAGTTTGTGAGACTAAACCGTACATGACAAGATTTAGATCCTTAGAAGCTGTTCAGAGCAAAGAGTTGTTCTGGGCAGGGATTTGGAAGCATTTACAATGCTGTGAAGGCTTCTTTGATGTCTTTTAATCACAGTTTTACTACACGGTTAAATGTTTTCAAGATGGGAAAATGAATATTGGGGAGAACTTTGCACAGAATTTATAGCAGTCACTCCTGGCACAGAGATGTAGGCATGTATCCAACTCTCCTAAAGAGTAGCGGTGAGTGCCACGTCTTCCTCAGCATGCCTGCTTTTCACCTAAGCCCTCAGCAATGTGAGAAACACCTGCAGCTCAGAAAAGCTGGGGGTCTTGTCTCTCAAGCTTCTTCCAGATTCTTCCACACCTAGTTCTGAGTGTTCTCACAAGGGCTCTCCTTCTAGCAGGCTTCGGGAGCTCAGCGAGTGTCTCTGAACTTCACTCTTGGCCACTCCCTGCTGGTTTGTTGAGCTGCTGAAGCACTGAAAGGCCCCTTCAGTGCAATTGGAGGGGTGGTCAGAGCAGGAGTTGTGTATGGACTGGTACCATCCATGATAAAGCCCTAAATGTCCAAGGCTTCCTCCTTTTCAGTCCCCCTCACAAAGGGTAAGCCTTCCTTAAGCATCCCACTGGAAAAGTTTTATAGAGCTATGCATTCAATCTGCAGCAGATTTAAGATAGATGATGAGAGAGCTCAACCTGTTGGAAATCCATGTGACCCCATTTAAACATCTTATGCTGCTACATTTGTCATAGAAAATATTGCATACCATATGAAGTTCACAGTCCTGGATTGTGATTACGCGTTGTAATGAATGATTTTTTTTTTTAATCAGGAATAGGTAAAATTGGACTGCAGTCTAAAAAAATCAAATCTTGTCTTGTGGATGGATCACCGTCATCTAAACTGGGAGAAGGGAAGGAATATTACCCAAAAAAAGGATTCTATAGGGTGCTAATATACAGGCATGGCTCTTTGAACTCTGCTATTCTTTTTACAGTTGTACATGTAAGATTTTGTGATAGTGTAATAACAATATACTAAAAAAGAATCAGAATTAATCTGAGACGCAGAGAGAGCGCTTTTAATCATAATTTGCCAATCAAGCCATGCATTTTGTAATGAATAAATAACCTACTTGCTGATTTAGCTCTGTTTATTTCTTTCAATATCATATTGTCTTATGAAGCAATTTATAAACTTGGTGAGAAACTGTGCAGCATAGTGTGAAATATTAGAAACTGTGCCTAGAACTTGATCAAAATTGATAGATTTCTACTGGGTAGATCATAAATTCAGTGCTTCCCTTAATGCAGTTCTGTTATTGCTTGCATACTGGATGCTGCCATGCCACTGAAAACCCATTTAAGTTGATAAAAGAAATTTTGCTTGTAAAATGGTGAGATCCATAAATAAAGCAGTGAACACTGGGTTATGATGATCATTGAGGTGTAAGATTTTCTGGGTTGATTTCGTTTGCAGTGGCTTCCAAGATCCCAACACAGCTGGGAAGACAAGAATTAAAAAAAAAAAAAAAAAATTGTGAAAGGCTGAACTGTGAACACTACTTGAGTTCAATAAAACTCTTTATGTATAAATAACAGTAAAGTCACTGATTTTTGCTAAGGGCTGCTATTGACTTAAAGAGAAATCTCACACGCATCAGTCAATAGGTAGATTTGGCCATTAGATTGTTACTAGTAAGTGAAATGAACTGAAGAAATGACCTGAAGTTAACTAAATATGTTATGTTTTGCAAAGCTGTGTTTCCATGAGAAGATGTAATAAAAATAAAGGTTTTCATGAAAGAGCAGATACTTCATGGTATAAAATTTAGAAAAAAAAAAAAAAAGAAGATATATTTGTATTTAATGTAGCTACTGCCACCAAGCAGCATAGATTGTATTTCTGTTGCTATTCCTGGCATACATAGATCACACGGAGTCACTGTAGTGACATGGGACTGAATCTCACTGCAGACTTTTTAATGCATCTGGCTACAAGAGGGGCATGGTGATGGCTTTGCAGCACTGACTTTGTGCTCCTCTGGGGAGGAGAGCTGCTCATTCAGTAATGAACAAGCATCCTCCTCTTTCCCTTTTGTTCACAGGAAGCTAGCTACAATCCAGGCATTTCTATGACCTCTTTCTTCTAGAACGAAAGGTTAATTTTGAACACTTAAGTTTGTAAGAGAAGTTCTGGTATCTATTTATTTTTACTTAACGAGAGCAAACTCTCATCTGTAAGAGAGCTCTGAAGGATCTCTTCAGAAAATACTCTTTTGTTAAATGCTTTGGAATACATAGAGCTGAAACAATTAGAAAGGTCTTAGTAAGGTCTAGAAAGAAATTAAAAGTATCCCTACTTAATTGTTTCGGTGGTAAAACAGTGTAGCAAATAGAAACCATTGTGTACAAGAAGATCCAACTTCTAGAGGGGCAGGTCAGCTGTCTCTTTATGAAGATATTAGAAATGGGTCTTTGAATTTATTGGCATTTTCCAGTGATTCTTGGCAACTTCAGATAATCTTGATATATTAAATAGAGGCTTTCAGTGCAAAGATTGGTTGGTTTTTTTTGCAGTTACATGCAAACAACCAACCCCCCCAAACTCCTTTTATGTATTACTTTAAATAATAAGGAGTAATAACAATAGTCTTATATTAACTTGAATTCTGCTTGCTTTCATATTTCAAGATTCTGTATCTAAATATAAGATGTCTCAGTGGCTCAATGCACATGCTAGAATATGGTCTGCCTTCATAATAATAATAACCAATACAGTAAAAATGTTGTGGCTACTGCTTTTCAAGTGACCCTCCTGCAAGGGCAAAATAGAATGCAACCCAAATGGATTGTGCTATTGACTACTGTATTTCTTCCTTTTATTGCTTCCTGTTACTGAGGCATAAAGATCTATCTTCGCACCAACTTAATTTCAAATCAATGTTATCACCTTTAATTAAGAAATCAGTCCCAAACCTTCCACGTAGCACTATCAGTTTATATATAAATGTCTTCTGTGACAAAATATAAGGATAACTGCATTACCTTGAGTTGTAGAGAAACACTGTAGAATAAACAAATTTCACAATCTGAAGACATTGATCTGTTATCAGTCCAGTCCTAGGCAAATACTTTGTTGATGGACATTTTCTTTATCAGCAATAATTGTGTTTTTCTTCATGGACACGTTCTGTGTAAACACCAAGATATTGCATTTTAACCCATGGGTTTTGTTTATATTTATCCAAAGCCTGTTGCAAGGAGCCTGTCTGTATCTGCAGATGGCACTTTCATTCACATTCCTTGATTGTACTCTACAGTATTTCTCAGCTGCTATTAGCCAGTCATCACAATAGTGATCGTTTGTAATATCAGTGGCAGAAGACCTGGGGCCATGGCTACAAGCCTGAGGCAGGGACCTGGGGGAGCCATCCCTGACCTCAGGCCCCTGGTGGGCCGTGACCTCCCTGGGCCCCAGGCTGCGTTGCTGTGCTCCTAGTAATTACTGCGTGTGCCTTTTCATTTCAATATGCCTATGAAAACGGTTCTGCCACACATCATTGCAATGCCTGTAGTGTGACGGTGAGGTTGTGTCGCGTTGTGCAGCCTGTAGGAATGTTTGAGGACGCAGGGCTTGCAGAAGGTGTTGGTGGGCCGTGCAGAGTCTTTGTGTTGGCATTACTAGTACTGAGAGATCTCTGGAAGGAAATGCCGCCTTCTTGGTTTGCTCCCAGTGAGTGGAAGTTTAACATATGCTTATTGGGAGTGCTCATGCTGAAAGACAAGGTATTTTACAGGCTCAGTATACCGTCTTTTTAAAAGTTATCTGTGTTTAAGTTGTTATGAGGCAGCCTACAGTATTATGGCGATGCCAAGATATAAAAATAACAGAGATGGCGATCAAAAGGGTGAGTTGCAATTTCAGGTTGAGTTAGTCACGCTCTCAGCCTGATCAGTGAGAGGCTGTGCACCTAATTAGGCACCCATTCCCCAGTTGCTGGAGTGGTTTGAATACTGAGCATGACACTAAGAGTTTTGGGTTGGTTTTGGTTTGTTTGTTTCTGAGACAGATTGCTATTGCTCTATCTGTCGTGACGGAGATGTAGTGAACTGCTATGGTATTTTACACAGTGCCATTTAGTTATGGTGACCTATCAGCTGAGTCTAAAAAGCTGTTGGGCAGGCTAATATTTTACAGCTCTTTAGTTTTATCTTGCTGTGATTCTGAGATATAACAACTTAGATGGAAAATACCACTGTAAACGTGCCTACCACAGACACCATCTAAATAAGTGGAGAGATCAGACTCTCTGACAATAGATATTGATATATAGAAAATATCCAACACCCAAATCCTTCCCAAGGAGAAAACTACAGTTTGGCTGAGGCTGCATCACATCAGTCTCAAATGCTGCAGCGGCTCATCTTGGCAGATAACACAGTGGCTTTATTGACTTTGTTTTTCCTTGTTTTACTATTCAAAGCTATGGTAAATAATTTAAGATTAAAGGGCATTTAAACTTCAGGAAATAGATGAGACCAAATGATTAGCCATTCCCGCGCTTAATGGCATCTCAATCAGACTGCTATCAGAACATCTCTGCCTTGCCATAACGTGGTACAATGAAGATCTTGGCTGACTTTGGGAGCCAGCTCGGGCAAATGGAGCAAGCCCTGCTCCAATCCAAAATAGATAACCAGCATAATTATTGACAGCCATGGAACAGATAACTGTTTCTTAGGTATGCTGTCGTTTTTGTAATACCATCTCCAGGAAATGAAGCAAAAAATGTAGAAAACCATTGTTACGCTGTAACAAAAGTCACATTTTCAGTTGCACTCGTTCTGAATTTTTTTCTTGATGATTGTTTCAAGAGTAGCTTTTTCTCCGCAGTGAAGCATGACCTTTCTTTTCAACGTGAACTTTACAGCGTGCTCATTTCCCTGGTAAGCTAATAAGGGAATGTGTGTGAATGTGTATATATATAAAAGAAAAGAAAAAAAAAATAAAAAAATGAAGCTCGCTTGTAAATTCCTAGCACACTCCCATTTTATCTCTTGTCCTCATAAACGACCTTTTATCACCCATGTTAGACAAAGTCTCTTCATGTTGAAGCACTTGCAGATGAAATTATGGTTTTGGCTAGACGTGTTCTACAGATATGCATAAGACCAGCAGAAATACTGCTCATTTCCATTTGTTCCTTGCCTACCGAGTAGGGTTTTTTTCATATAGCAGGTACTGAAGCATACTATTGACCTCTGCAATTTGCTGCCAAGTGACTGAAGTGGTAACGAGCTATCTATGAAAGGTGAAAAATTGCCATTCAGGCTTTGCTTGCCTTGTGGGCATTAAAACATTCAGGTGTGGTTTTCGGACCGTGGCTCAACTTACCCACAGAATTAGAAGCCTGAAATCAGCCTTCATTTCCTCCAGACTTAGCTGGAATACTAGACTCTTAGAAATCCTTTCAAAACAATTTCATCATTATTACTGTAATCACTGCACAAGTGGGAAATCCTGTACAGAATGCCTCTTGTTGCTATGGGACGTTGTGGTGGAAGTTCTGCTCACAAATTGATATTATCAATCACAATTTAGTCATTACAGGTTTGCAGCAAGATTGTTGGCCTGCAAATTGTTCCTACTTTTACTGCATGAGACTGAAGATCTATAGTACTGCGGAGTCTTAAAGCATTGTCTTTTTTTTTTTTTAAGTTGCATGAATATTTGGATTATTTGACTCTACCCGGATTTTATTTTTAGTAGAGGTACTTCCTTGCCTGGGCTGCACAATGCTGGGTCCATATAAGAAAACATGAGAATACTCTTCATTCTACAGAGCCCTTTAAACTGGAGGACTCTTTGCAACTGAGGGAGAAGGTGCATTTCAAGGGAAATCAGGTATTTTTTGTATTAAACAGGGCTATTTTCAGTGCAGATTTCCTCATTGGCCCCACTGAAAACAGGGACATGATCTGGCCACATATTAACAGCCCCTTGCTGGAACAGACCAAGCTGAGATGGTGCGTGACGGTTCCCAGCTCCATGCACAAGCTGTGAAATTATTGCCTTGGTTCTGAGTTGGGAATTTCAGCTTAGTGCTTTCAGGAAGGAAAAAAAAAAAAAAAGATCATAATACAGTCCACACATATCTTCAGTACCAAATCCTCCTTTATCCTCCATGTCTGCCTCAGCACAAGGGTCATGCAGTAGTAGGGAGTTAGGTGGATGAAGTACAGAAATCTTGATTTATGAGCCTGGGAATCAGAGGATATTTTGCAACCTGACAGCACTGGTCTATACTGGGATTTTCCTGCAGGAATTTTAAAGGATTGCCTGCAGATCTGGCTTTTCTGAGTTATCCAATATGCCCGCATTTGTTTGTGTGCATGTGACTAATAGGAGAGCTAGAGGGCAAGCCTTCACCACTGTGCAAACCCCCATCTAAGTAATGAAGTTCCAATTAAATCTGTCTGTCTTTTTTGTGGCAAAGGGATAGGTGGCCTTTGACTGGCACAGTCCTGGAGACACTGCTTCTGTTACCTCTAGTCCATGAAATCATGATTTTAATGTCCAGTTTTGAACACCAAACCTCAGCTCAAGTGTTTCTCTCACCGTGTACTTAGGAGGTGCTTCAGCCCCTCATTAAAGCAGCTTTCCTCTGCTTGGCAGCCACAAAAGCCTTGAGACACTGGTGTTGTCTCATGCAATCATAAAAGTGCCTCTCATTAGAAGAAGGGTTTCTTATCCCCTCTTGGAAGACGAAGGTTAGACTTCTTTATTACTTTTAAGTTGTTGAGAAAAGGCAGTTAGCATCATCTGGATGAAAGTGACTGTCTACAGTACAGTTAAATTGGTAGAAAATTAAAGGTCTGCAACCGGAAGCCTGGACCGGCAATCAGACAGTGCTCCAGGATATGCTATGAGGACACAGGATGGTTACAGCAGAGACCAATATTTGGAAGTGGATAATTGTAGAAGAGTCTTAACTGTTGGTAGGCAGAGGCAAAGACTGACTTGCATGAGTAACACTTAAAGGGAAATTACCAGGTATGACTCTTTTAAGTATATCCAAATCAAGAAATACTGATTTCATTTAATGAAAAACAGATGTACCTGCGTGCAGCCTGTCCTGTAAAGTTTATGGGGAAACCTATATGATTGAATGCAGAATCAGTTCGGAGTTGCTTTTTGTCCTGTTTTTCATATCACTGATTGCTCTAATTCTTGTTCTAAAAATCAAACAAAAAACCATTATCAGTTATCTTGTAGAAAAGAGCTCTTCTTGCCAAAGAAAGATGTTTTATGATTATGTATTGCTCATCTCTCACATTTATTTAGCGTGATACACAATACAAAGGCAGCTTGTAGGAAACGAATCCTCTCTGCGTTATCTTATTATCAGAAGCTGCGTGCATTTCCTCTAGCAGAAAGCGTGCAGGAATTATTATGTTTGTACGCCGAATTATAATATTAAATCAACACACAAGTGTCAAACAGTTGGCTTCCTTGAATACTCCCTCCCCCCCCAGTTTCCTTGTTCTCTGTTTAGATTTCAGTATTCAGTAAAACTACTGAATTTCTCCGTAAAGTACTAAAATCTGAATGTAGATCCAAACGTAATGAGTGGGATCTCTGTGATGGTGGGAAATTCATCAACTTGTTCTAAAGCAGATCTTAAAGATCAGATAGTGAAAATATCCACTTGATACTTAGGGGAGTGCTGGTCCCTTTGTGTGTGGCACTGGTGAGACTGGACTTTGAACGCCGTGCTCAGCCCTGGGCAACTTGCTGCAAGAAGGACGTTGACTTGCTCCAGGTTGTGCAGAGAAGAGCAGTGAGGCTGGTGAAGGGGCTAGAAAACAGGACTTGGAAGGGGAAACTGGTGCTGCTCAGTCTGGAGAATAGAAGGCCAAGGGGCGATCCCAATGCTGTTAACGACTTCCTGAAAGGAGATTCTCAAAGCTGATCTCTCTTCTCAGATGACAAGTGATGGGATGTGAGGGAACAATCCCTGGTGTCATGCCAGTGGGTGTTTAGATTGGATGTTGGGAAGAATTTATTCATGGATAGGGTGGCCAAGCATTGGAACAGGCTCCTCAGGTGCGTGGGGTGTCCCCATCACTGAAGGGTTCTAAGAGGCGCGTGGATTTGGAACTAAGGGGCATGGTCTAGTGGTGGGACTCAGTAGGTTGGCTTGATAGCTGGACTTGATGCTCTTGAAGATCTTTTCCAATGTAGATGATTCAGTTTTGGAGGGAGAGTCTTATAGCTTATCTGCTGACATATGCTTGTTTTGATTCAAAGAAATACCAGAAGTGTACTCTTCCAAAGCCAGTTTTGCTTGGCTAAGAAACAAAAATGGGCTGAAAAACAAAATTGAGGCAGTTTTGTAACACTCAGCACTTGGTAAAGAGAAGATGAAGTAAGTAATTACTGTACCAGGAAGGTTTGTATGCAGATAAATGTCTGAAGGTAATGAGAATAAACTCAGCAAAACAGAATTATGTGGAAAATTTGCCTCCTATCAAATGGGCTCATTGTTTATGTACCCTGACAGAGGGAATGTTTAATATCTGAACAACCACTTATAGGGAACATTGGGACTAATAAGCAGCCTAATCCTCAAAGTACCTTAGCGCTTCAAAATGTCATTAAAAGTCACTCCACGAGATAAGAGCTAAATATATATTCTAGCTATCAAAACCAGATTGCTGTGGGAAGTGTATGAAACTGTGCATGTATAATATCCCACTCTTAATATTAGAGGATAAGTCATTTATCACTAGAGAATGATGGGAAGGGCAGAGGGCTCCTGCGTCCTTTCCTTTTCCTTTGAATTCTCCTGTTACCAACACCTATGATCTAATGACATGGCTTATTTTTTTGCAAAAAAGGCTAATTTGATGCCGAGGGAGAAATGATTACGAAATAAACAGTTCTGTTCAGGTAGATTAAACCATTTTAAGATGTTAAAATATTAACTTTGATACAGAAAAATAACGTGCTGGTATTATGAGGGCTGCTTCGAAAGTAACGCCTCCTATTTTATTATGTTGTACCATGTTGGCAATATATAGGAGGTATTACTTGTGGAATGACTCATGCAGATGGACTAAGAAAAGTAGAAATCATCAAGGAACTTCCTATTAATGGAACCAGACGTTTGAGGCAGGTACAGTAACAGCAGCTCAGCACGCTGGCTCGGTGTGATCACAGCAATGACTAATGCACGTATTAACTCAGAGGAAGTCTTCAAATGAAATATTTGCTATCTAATCCATTACTTCTCTAGTCGATTTTCAGGTTCTTTCTTGAAGTTACTGCATATTCAGTGCAATTATTGCCTCCTTGAGATCATTTATGTGAGCGCACAAATAACTAATTAGCCATACTTCACTCCATGGCGGCTACGTGAGTGATTTCATTCATTTAGGCGTATGGAGAATACCAGGAAAGCGCTCCCACTTAAAGTAACAGGAAGAGAGACAGCCACAACATAGCACAGGGCTGCAGTGTTTGGTGCTGGTGTACGCAGATTGCACCACGAAGCTGCTCAGACCATAAAAGAGCTGCTTTTGTCATGTGAAATTGCTTTAAAATATGATTAAAAACTAATCCGACTTTTAATTGGAAATAGTCTGAAAGTAATGGTTAAATCCTCATAGCAATATATTAAGAGGTTGCCGATGTCAATTTTTTAATGACTTCATTTTAATTTTTGTGATGAGCACCAAGAAACAACTGGTTTCAAAGACATCAATTTCAGTTTTCTGGAGTCTGGATACAGCTGATTCCACTTTGTTTATTTCCTGATCACTAATGTTGTTTCGTCAAACTATATCTGCCTTTGCAATAGGCTTTGAGGATCCTCTACTCACCTTTTTTTTCCAATCCTTTTATATTTTCCTTGATTTTTTTTGTATTGTTTTGTTTGTTTTGTTTTTTTTTGGGGGGGGGAAATATATTCAATTAATTAAAAATAAGTAATAAAAGTTCTTCAGCATTTAGCAGGCCATTTAGGTCACTCAGATTTCACTTAGCAAGCTTATTGAAGCAGAATCTTTTGAGATATATTTATATGCTGTTTAATCTGACCGAGCAAATATTAAAATGCATTCAAATGAAACCTCTTGTTTCAGCTGAGTACGCTGTTGAGATCTTGAAGACTACGCAACAGTTCTTCCAATTCCAATATATATAATATCTTTACAGATGTGCATATTTTTTAAATAATAGATTAAATAGTGTTGACGGTGTGCTTACAGAGAGAGCACATAAAACATGAACAAATAACCTACAGCATCTTTTCATTGCATTGCTCTCCCGGTATCTGGTATCAGTAATGGTTCTCACACTATTTTGTGGACCAGTTTTTCACCACCACGCTGAATGCATTTATCTTACTCATAAACCCATGAACGTTGCAAGTATGACAAATGAGAGAGGTCAGAGCTGAAAATATACTTTGTTACTCGCACGGAGCCTGAGACTGGAAATCCTCAGTGATGTCTTTTCTCCAAATTTCAGGTGCTTTGTCAGGAATGAGGTGTGTTACAGAGAGGGATGAAGCTGGTAGTCTGCTCTATGCATGAGTAAGGATTTTTATAGGACTATTCCATAGACATGATAGGTTACAGCACGCGTGTGATAGGACTGGAGAGCACGTTCTCCATCTTAGAAGCATAAGCTTCTACATCTATGGTGTTGCACTTAACGTTGGGTTTTTGCAGAAGAAGTTCTCTGGGCTACGTTGAACTGCTTTATGTTTACATACTTCAGGTGTCTTCCTGGCACTCAAGAACAGTAGAGAAATAGAGGTTAAAATTCCTAATCACTGTGTAGCGCAAACTCCAACTCATCTGTACAGTATCAGAACCAGCACTCTTTGTGTTGTTGTCTGTGCTCTAATTTTGTATGAGATAACAGCTGATCTATAACTGGAGTCATGATTTGCTCTTCTATAAATGAAAAGAAACCTTGATTCATAACTCTCCTGTCTTTATTCAAAATTATCACTTTTTACAGTAATTGGCTCTCAGGCCTGCAGTGCAGTTGTGCGAGGACTGCTGTCCTCATGTAGAAACTGAGCTGTTTTTCTCATTTTTTTTTTAACGTGTAGTTTTTCACTTATGGGCTATATAATAAATGGTTAAGATTTAAAAAAAAAAACACAGCACTCTAAATAAATGAGACAAGACAAAATATTTTTGTAGATTAATGAGATAGCACAGAAATCCTTTGTATTTTATCTAAGAATCTTGAAAAGTGCTTATAGTTAGAGTATATATTTGTCTCTAAATTTCTCCCAAATCTGTATTTTAAGGTAATTAATACTGATTAATGGTGGCTCACTGAGTTATCTTTCAAATTTTTCAAATTTCTTACCATATAAAACTACATTTTAGTTATTCCACTCTTCCAAACAGTCTTACACATACAATCTGACCATCAAAACCCTTGATGCTTTGGAAACCAAAGAGAAGAACTCCACCAGGTCAGCAGTTCTTGCTGTGGAATCACAGCAAAGGACAGACAGAGAAGTTTAAGAGTTCTTTTATAAGATGATATAGAGAAACTTAGCTGTTGTCACATAAATGTTAATAACAACAGAACAAGAACAAGAAAACTTCTTTAATTGATTCTATAAGCCCAAGGAATCTAAGTTACATGTTCAACTTGTAACGACGTGTCGTTCTTTCATTCACTGTTTTGTTAATGTAAAGTGTTGTCTCCACCTTGCAGGATAGAGGATATGCCAAAAATCTGCATGGGTTCAAAAAGTGACTGGAATGAAGAAAAGAATCCACCGAAGAAAATCCTTAGAGGAAAAATCTGTCACGTAGAAAGATTTCACCTCAGTTTCAGGGGAGCCTCGAACCACAGATAGCTGCAGGCTGGGAAGGTATTCTGGGGATTATGGTTGTGTTTTCTAAATATTGGCTGCGGGCAATGTTGAAGGACGTGGGACTACGTGCATGTTCATTTTGAGCTGGACCAGCCATTCGTGTGCATGTGTTATTTCTGTGTTTTCTAAAAGAAAAATATCTGAGAGACGCTTCTCTCTTTCTATTTTTTGTTATTCCGATCCAGTCTGTTATCTCCAATCCAAACTGGACCAAGGAGGGAGATGCCGGAGCATCCCAGTGCCCCTAGGCAGCTGGTGGTTGAGAGAGGAGTGCCCGCAGGGCTGGCGCTGGCGGCATCTCTTCCAGACCAATGTGCCTTGGTCCCTCTACAGCTGGGAATGGCACAGAGCTTGTTAGTGAGGTACAGGTGTCAGCAGATAATGAACAAGACTGTTGTAAAACAAACAAACAATCCAAGGAATCAAAAATAATTTATTTAGGATATATTGACAAGGATATGGAAAAAAATCCCAAGGGACAGTGACAGGGACAGACACAATATCATGACTAATAACACACTAAATAGATTTTATTTTACAATGAAATCTACCTGTGGCTGGAAAGGTTGATGTTAAAAACAATGGTGACCTGCATGCAGCAGGTGTAGCAACAGGCATGGCTCCTGCCTTCTCCTGGTGGGACTGCCCAAGAAGCGCAATGATGCCTTTGAGAATTACAGCTGCAGGCGTGAGCTGTGTTTTCCCCAGTAGATCAATTTTTTCTAACTTGAGAACAATGAAAGAAGCATAACATATTATAAATTGAAATTACCCTGCATGGTTTTAACTGTACAGTTGGCAAAGGTCATTAAATAATGTCATTCTCAGCCATACGCCACAGGGAGCTATCTATCGTGTATTATCTAGCATTCTGATGGAAGTAAAAAATGATTAATTTTTACCATCTCATGTATAATTTACTTATTAATGTTCCTTGCAAGACAGTCTGGTCTTGATTATTTGGCTAATGCATAATGAATCTGAGATTTGTATTTTTCTTTGAAGAGATTAGGGCAGTTATTGTTTTCTGCGAACCATGGACATTTGAGATCCAGAGTAATAAAATAGGTACTGAATAGCATTCCACAGGAGAGAAAGAAAAATTAGATGCTGAAGTGGGTCATGACTGCTCAGGATACTTATGAGATCCCCAGATGTCCCATCCCAAAGTGCAAAAGCACTCATTCATCAAAGCCTAAACTGAAATGTTTTTACCTTTACTTTACTTTCTCTAGTTTTTGATCAAGCTCTAAAAAGACTTTTCATTTTATACTTGAATTAAGGCATGATTTAGTCAGATTACTTGAGTTTTCATCAAAATGAGCAGATAATAAATTAGATCTTTTTCATTTTAAAGCCTGAAATGCAACCTGGTTGCTATAAGGACCAGGACTGTGTGGTTGCTGAAGTATGTTGTCAGTTTTTGGCCTTCGAGGGCTAATTACATTTTGAGATAAATGCTGCTCTTCAAAGTAATCAATACCGAGTACTGTGAGTTCCATATAGCTCTAGTTAGAATTGATTTATAATAACAAGAAACACCTTAAATTAAATATTAAATTTTTTTAAGCGTTGTTCAATAATCGTAAGGCAGCTTTAAAATATAAAATATTTTATCTTACATTTACATTGTAATAAAAACCACTGAAAGATTAGGAGAAGAGACACGTCTGTCAATGATTATACGATCTGGCATCAGTACCTCTCAGAATTTGTCCTGTGCTGTTCCATATTTTCAACTTTCACTTGTGCAATTACACGGTTCTACTGTCAGGCCTGGCAGATCATGCTTCATGTGCATGAGGTTTAACTCTGACTTCCACTTCAAGGATATTAAGTTATTTTATATTTCCTTAGCATTTTACCCAATCCTGATTTCACTGGCAGAGAAAAAAAATATTTTTTCTGCTGTTTCTCCTAATAAAAAGGTCTAGATCTGTATCAGTAAAAATATATTTACATCGTTATGCTGAATAATCACCAACGTCCGCCTCTTTGGAGAAGAATCAAAATGATGTCTTTCCAAATAACAAAGATCAGCAATGCTTCAAAAGAAGAATTTGTTGAATTTCTATCAGGAAGTTGTCTCATGTCTCTCCTGCTCCTTAAATCAAATATTACATGACACCAAGTTATGTCAGCCCCAGCAGCCCCCTAAGATGAAATGAAAAGCATAGTTATTTGCAGAACCTTCAAAACACATGAAAAAGAATTTGTGGTTGAGGTTGTTCAAAGGAGGCTAAAGGAAAGGAGGTGTAAGCAGCTGGATGCATCCTGCTCTGAAAATCCTCATCTCCAGGTCGCAGTACTTTTGATAATGATATTTCTCTGCCTTCAGGAGCAGACCAATTACGTGTAGTTCCCAAAAATATTTTTTGTACTTATTTTTTTAGAGCATCTGGGGCAGAGAAGTGACTGAAGACCCTACGGCCATCAGATTTTACCAATGTGCGAAGAATATTTTGTACTACGAACAGTGCTTATCTTAGAAAAAAAGACTCTATATAAGGAAATCTCGAATTTTTTAGAGTTGCTATCAGTGTTTTAAAGTAAAATTATACTTAGCCTCGATTTTTATTGGTAGCTGTCATAAACTGTGCATGCAGAATGGGTCAGGTAATGCAGATTTTGGAAAATTTTAGAAAGTGTGAAAAGTTGTTTTTTTTTCTCTGGCCCAACGCTGTACTCTCCAGCTCATTATCTGATCTCCTGTTGTCATAGCCAAAGAGTATCCCATCATTCACTGTTCATTGCTCCAGCACATCTACATTTTAATGCTCTTTCTTCCCATTAATTCTTTTTTCAGTTATTTTTTTCCCCAAAGATATGTTGTTCTGAAGCATTTGAAGTTCAATCTCATTCACATTTCTAATGTCTCTGACTTGCTTCTTATCATATTCCTGATCTTCTGGTTTCATCGGTGACATTCATTGTTCACTTCTTTCCCCCCTATCATTAATGATGATACTACAGCTGGAAATAATTTAGCACACTCAGGCACTGTATTGTGTTTGTGATTTATATATGTAGGTGATACTTATTTCTTCTCGTTGGAGCTTCTTCAAGAGGAGCTGTGGCACCAACACCAGTAAGTGCTGACTTAAGTCTGACCCAGAAAACGATCTGTTTCCACTTCTGTTAGAAGTTTTGTTTTTACACTGGCTTCTGGGCAAAATAAAAGCAAGCAAAACAACATTCCTAACATTCCTTTGTCTGCCTACCTCTGTCTTTCACATGTAGACGTAATTCTTCTCTGACCGGCATATGTGAGTGGGTGATGGAGACAAGAGGCAGACTGTAGAGACAGCTGTAACTTATACCCTACTTATCTTTCCTCTGCTCTCTTCTAGGTAGGTCCAGCATGAAGCTCCAACACACGTCTGAGCCCTGCAGATAGATGTTCTTCAGCATGTGCACAGGAGTTTATCCAGTTTTAATTTGGACCAGCTGATGCCAGCAAATGGAGTTTCACTGCAAGGTTCATAAAGGTCTGTGTCTCTTTTCCACTTGTTCCTGTGAACTATCCAGCTTAAGTTCATCTCTCTATAGCCAGGAGTGGCCAATAGGCAGAATAACTGTTAACGTCTACAATACTCCTGCCTAACTGGTCTACTGGTGTCATCCCTCAGGCTCTGAGGACAAGAGCAGAGTGTAAGCCACTCATGCCTCTAATTAATGAACTCTTGAATCTGCCTTATTGACTTCAATTAGCTGATGAACAAGCTGAGGCGGTACTGGGTTATCAGAGATGAACCTCTCAAACAGGCAAGCTAGGGGGATTTTCCAGCACGCAGAATGGTCTGGAAGTTAAAAGCTGCCTTGAAAATGCTAAGTGCCACTTAACAGTGGTGAATGTAGCGTGGGCATGCAATTTGATATTTACTTCTTATGTTTTACCAGGTTTTAAGGATAAACACAATAGATTTAATAGGACAATGCCATTCTGGAGTGCTAGGAATTACACACTTGTGTTGAATTAGTGAAAAGCAAAAGATCCCGTTCCTAATTGCTTCTCATTTGTTTGGGTCTTTAGGCCAATGCCATCTTAAAATAGACCGTGTATGAAATAGTACTGAATGAAGATACTAATGTTTATTTCCAGTTCGTGCTGGTATAATTTATCCTTCAGCACCATTGGTAATGAAGTAGCAACCCATGAATTACAAACAGTAGGGATGAAAACCTGTTCTCACTTTGTATTTATTCGGGCTGCGTTGCTGTTGCATCTGAGAATCTCCTGAGGAATGGATGTGTCCTCACAGCAGCTTTCTCATCAGGTTGTGTTTTTCCCACTGTCCAGATGGGACCTGGGATGCCATAAGGTTAAACGAGTTGCATGACATTACGCAGGCAGTCTGGAACAAAAGTGAGAGATGAACTGAACTCCTTTGCCTCTCAGTTCAGCGCCTCAGTCACAAAATAATCCTGTAAAATACCTTTCTCAGGGAGCTGTGGGAATCAAGGGGAAAGAGATAAAAACTTTGGGGGAATAAATACCAAGTGCTTTTTGTTGAATGTTATCAGATTGCTGCGAAGTAGAAGGAGCAACTGGCTAATCATTCTGTGACCATCTTTTCATCTGCTCTTTTGCAGCTACATCATTCCCACTGGTCACTGAGGTCCTAACCAGTGCACTGATGTGTGCATGAAGACCTGCACTTACCTGCTGAGTCTGGTAACTGGAAGTGCAAAGAGGCAATTAGGATCATATTTAGCCCATTAGTAAGTGCACACTGAGGATCAGATCTACGTTTTTGCATGCCCAAGGCTGAAAGGTTGGCCTATATTAACACCTATCTGGATCACATACTGAAGTATCTGCCGTGGCTTTTGCCATTGTTTCTACTTTACAGTCGCATATTTGAACTAAACTTTGCTGGAGAAGTGAGATGTTTTACATTAAACAATGAAGCCTGGCATGGATATCCTAGTCAAAACACAGTGCCTATTATACATGCAAATATTTGCATTTCAGTGAGCCTTTGGAGCAGCATCACTTTAAGGAAATCATGTTTGAAATGTTCCCAAATTGAGCTATTATTTTTATCCTTATTGTGCTGCATGATTTATCCTTCAGTGCTCAAGGTAATGAAGTGTTAACTCACAAAGTGCAAATGGGATGAAAGTAGGAAAACAGTTTTCTCTGTTCATATTTACACCGCGTATATTTATGCTCTTTCAAAGTTGAAATTACGATTAAGATTAGAAAACACAGATATGGCATTTTATTGTGTTGAAGGAAGGAGCTGTAAACAAAAGTAAAAGTGCTATAAGTTCATATTTTATCGGAAAAGGCTTGATCAATATCTGATTTTAATGTATAAGGTAATGGGACATACAAAGCATTTAAAGGCCACTTTAAGAACTGTTATTATATATTTTACATACCTTGATACATGCATTTAGAGAAAATGGAGCATAACACATATCTTCAAGGTTTTGGATTTCTGAAGCGTAACCGCAATGAGAGGAATTGTTTTCCGCAGGTGCCAGTAGCTCTCCATTGATGCTGGACGAGCAGCTGTGAAAAGTGGGCATCTGAGTGAAGTCGTGGCATGGAGAGACCTCTGCCATTTTGGTAAACAGCATGCAAGTCCAATGTAGTAAGTAAATTATGTTACTGGCTTTTTAGCTCCAGTTTAGTGGTAGAGCATTGGTGTCATGGCATGGGAGCAGCCAAACTTGGGCTGCGCGCAATGGAGAAAATGCACAAGGAACAAACAGAGCTCTCAGAGTTTGTAGTACTATTCACTTTCAAAACCATCTACTACTCAGTGTGAAAAATTAAATGCTTTTTGAATTGTACTTGATCTTGTAGCGAGCCTTTTTCCCTTTAATTATGGTAGGTTGGGTATGTGTTGCTCCACCATTTAAGTTTAGTCTTTTGTCATCAATTTCTATTAAAACAACCTTTTTAAGGTAAAATTATATATTCCTTTGGGGTTCTGCTTAAATGTTTTAAAGGCGTGTTATGTTTAAAATGACGGCTCCGATATGCAGTGCAGTTAACGCCAAACATTTCAAAACTCAACCTTTGTTGTGTAAATTAAGAGAGAACCAGGCAGAAAAGAAGAACTTATTCGTGACCCACTGAAAAAAGAACTAAGGATTTCAGTTCCTTGATCTTCCACGGATCTCCTCCGACCTGGGAAAACCTAAAAAGATTTACAGCCCACTTTATAACATATTTTCTGTAAAGCTCAGATTCTGGTTTGGAAAAGTTTTATCTGTGCTTTCAAATGCATTAACCTCTTCTTTCATTGAGAATAGGATTTCTGAAATACTTCTTTCCATCTGCAGTATAGGAACAGGAATGCTACTTGCCTTCGATCTAGCCTGGCATTTTAAAATTTCACTTTTATGTTTGTCTGTCACTTTGTGTTTGTACAGGACCTTGTGAAATTGGGCTTTTATCCCTGCTAAACTCTTATTCTTCAGGTACCATGCAGTGAATACACGTTTGGAATTAAAACTAATTTTGAATTAATAGAAATCTAATTGCTAACTAAAACTTATCATACGTTTCATACAACAGTGTGCAAAAATTAATTAAGATTATGAAAAATAACTATGTGCTTTCTCAGTAGTGTGCCATTTTAAATGCATTTTTTTTGTCAGCCGAAAACATAGAACACTGAATTGATAATAAATAGCTTTCATTATTGTAATTCTATATGTGGCTTTCAGAAAGTTTATTAATTCTAGCGAGCAGTTTGTGCAACTGTGAGCTAACATGCGATGTTTCCTTCTGTGACATTTGAAAAAATCAGAAACTGAATCCCAATAACAGCTGTCTCCTCTACAGTAAACATCTGTTTGGCACAAATTTAGTATTTATGTTATGTATGATAAATATACACTCTTGTGCACAGCAGTCTGACTTTTGCGTTTTGCCACTCAGGTGGATAATTGTATTGTCCTCACTGGGATTGTAAAGGGGCTACCAGATGAATATCCAGCTGCTTCCATCCCTTTTAAGGAACGGAACACAGACCTGCAGCCTTAGCTCTGCTGCAGAAGGGGTTCAGCATCCCGTCTGGTAAATACTGTCTACCCACCCATTTAGCCTAGTGAAACAAGGAGTATAAAAACACTATTTTGACTGCAGACCCCATTCTACAGTTTCCACAAGATGCTTTTATAATTCCCCCAGAGAAATCTGGTCTTCTCACTCGGGAGCTGAACTATGCTCTACATTAAGTTTGAGTGCTGACAACCTGTGAAATATTACTCATCTTGTGAACTCCGTGCATGCATATGTGCCAGGGCAATATTATGTGCTGATGTCCTAGTGGCAGCAGTGATATAGAGAAGAAAGGTGGTGGTTGTGCCATCTTCTCTCCAAGAGGAATAAAGGGCAGGAGGTCTGTCTTTTCATCCCTCATTCCTGACCTAAAACTGAACGTATCAGCCCTGGTTCTAAGCTAATACAATTATCAGAATAACTGAAAATAAAAGAAAAAGTGCAGGTAGTAGAATGAAGGAGGCTGAAATCTGAATTATGGGGACAGTATACCCTGCTGCTGCACGTGTGTAAAGAATGTTGTGAGAGGGATTCTGCTTCCTGTTAAATTGTATAAAAGTCCAGATTATTTTATTATTCTCATTACTAACCATCACTTAAAAAAGGAACTTCGCATCACAAAAAGTTTTGTGTTGGTTATTCTTTTTCCAAATTTACTTTCAAGACAGGAGACATGTTACATAGGAGAGAATTAAGTCATTTCGAGATTGACTTCCCTTTTAAAAGGAGATGACCCCCAGAAGGAGGAATACAGCCAACGTGCTCCATCCCATCCATTTAAGAGTGGTGATCTCAGGTGTTATCACCCCAGCTGCCAGAGCACTTGTCTGCTGCAGAGATGGCACAAATCATCTGCATTGCTCATTGACCAACATAAATCGCCATCATCGCTATACGAGGTATTAGTCTTTTATGTATACATATATTAGTTAATCTTATTAATCTAATTAGTTAGTCTTATTATTAGTCTTATTAGTTTATATCAATTAGTCTTCTATGTGTATATATATATATATGAACTTGACATATATGTATTTTATACATATATGACATATATGCTTTGCATATCAGGTCATATTTCCCATTAATTGCTTTCTTGTTACATTTATAATGGCGTGATATCCATTTTTAGAAGACTTATCCTTTAAAATACTTGAGTCAGAGTTTCTGTTTGCAGAACAATGAATGTTAGGCTTGCTTTTCATCAACACCTTGAGTGCGTGATGTTCTATGAAAACCACATTTCCCCGCTCTGTATATTTAAATCTTAGCAGTTTCCAATGTTTCAAAAATGGCTGCTTCAGTATATAATTCCCAACAGAAAATTAAGTTTCTGTAATATTAAAAAAAAAAAAAAATCAAGACTGCATTGTTTTGGGGTCATGTCACATCATTTATGCAAAGTGGTTTCAGGCAGAACAGAAGTAATAAATAACCAGCTCTTTCAGGGATTTTTTTTCACGGAGGAATGATTCTTACTAAAAGATGTGGTGATTCCCACAGGAATTAGGCTAATTTCATAAGGAAAGAGGTAATGATTTTCTTACATATAAGTGTAAAGTAATTGATTGCTTGCTCTGCATTCCTGGTAGGCGTAGCAGTGGATTGGCAAGGTGACATAACAACTATTTGCAAGTCTACATGCTGTCTGATGTTACTAAGGTAACTAAATTGCACAGCAATCTGCTCGGAAGTCCCTAAGAAGATAAAGTGGTCAGTGCTGCTCTGCTTTGAAGACATCAGGTACCAACCCTTTCCTGCATCATGTGGAATCTAATGAGAAGCAGACATCATTTGGTCACAACACTACAGATAGCTTGCAGAAAAACAGTAATACAAGTTATTTCTTCCCCTCCATCCAGCCCTGCTTTTTACAGAATATTGCTGACCGGCTGAAATGTTACCCAAGCAACATCCACTCTTCAGTTTACTTCTCTCAGCAGCTTCAGTTGAAGAAGGAACAAGACCCAGGAAAGTGTTTGGAAATCTCTCTTGCATCCTCCCAGTCTGAGGCCAACCAGAGGCAGAGCAGCTCCTGTTTACATAGGATTTGAGCACCATTGTCACTGGAAGAAAAAATATTCCAGTGTGAGAGGGATCCTCAGATGGCAAGGCTGTATCGAGGAGAGGGCTTTGAATAAGCCCGGTGCAACTGAGAAAAGATGTTGGATGAAACGAACTGGAACTTCTTCTCTAACGTGGATTTTATGCTTGGTGCCATGCAGACAGCAGTGGGGGGAGGGTGATTTCAGTCTCTGCTACACCAACAAAAACAAACGTGTTGTTTAAACTTGGCATTGACACAAATAAAATAAAAACTGAGCTGTTGTTTGGAGTCTTCGTGTATTTGATGGGGATTCAAGGGGGTAAGGAAGATGCTGCCAGCAGGGGCAGGCATCAAAACCAACCGAACCCGCTGCAGTATCAGTGCTTGAAGGAGCAAATAGACGGCAGGAAGGCAAGGGCTTACCCCACGCCCCATGAGGTGCTGAATGGTGCTGAGGCACTTTAAGGCCTGCAGTGCCCCACCCCAAACTGTTAATGAGCTCATTAATACCCGTTGCCACTCTCTCCCTCGCACCCAGCTCAGGGCAATGGCCTTCAAAGAGAGGAGAACAGCTCGCTGTGAAGAGCTGCGTTCTTGGAGGGGAGTTTGCCCAGGATGCCAGGTATGAGGCCGTGCGGGTTCCCTGCCCGCGCTGAGACCGGGATGGGATGGTGATCTCTTGCGGTGGTGTTCGGTGAGCAATCAGAAGGCGTTCGGTTTTGAACCTTGATAGAGTTAATGCAACAAAACGCGTGGAAGTAACTCCTGACTAGGAAAAAAAAAAAGTGCGAGTCCGCTCCGTTGATGCCATGCGGTTGCGATGCGGGTTCCCGCGTCATTGAGCGTCTGGGTGCTGGAAAACGAAAAGCACAACGCGCTTGTCTGAAAAGGACAAATGAAGGGAAAACGTCTCTTAGGATGCTTGAGTGGGAAGATGTTACGAGGCATTATGTGGTGTGTCTGAACTCCTTCCTACGCGTGGGAGGGCGTATTTGCGAAGTGGTACAGGGTAGTCAATAAAACCCACGCAAACAGGAGGCACTTGCTCCAGCGTGCTGTCACCGAGCAGGGTAATTAGCATACTGCCTCTTTTAGAAACCCTAAAGTATCGTGAAAACCTGAATAAGTCACAGCTCGGGTATGGAAATAAGTTGGGATCGTTTTTCACGTGGATTACTCCCCGAGGATACGCTCATTTAAAATTAGCTCTTGCTTACTGAATTAGCCGGGAAGAGCAGCTTCGTGTTAATATTTAGCTGCCCAGGAGAAGTAATCAGCGGGAGAATGAAGTCATCGTTAGCGATGCTTAACAAATATTTTAAGCTATGTAATGCGGGCGGGTGTGGAGATGCCCAGGCCGCTTGCCTTGCTGCAGGCCCTCTGCCCAGGCCTGGGCCTTGCCTTGTCTCCTTGGAAACGATTTCAGCCCATTATTTCTTTCTTCCTTCTCTCCCTTTTATTCACATCTCTTAAAACAAGTTTCCGTGGTCCTGAGGCTTCCCCCCCAATAAACTGCTTCCTTAGCCTTTGTTTTTTGAGTGAATACCCTTGCTGGGGATTTCTGTGCTTATGAAAGTGTTGAGATCTCTGCTATTGGTAGTGAATGAATGCGAAGTTTAACAGTTCATTGACTGCTAAGTGCTGAACGCACCCGCCCTCAGCTTTGCTACGGTTGTGGAGCAAAAAAGCGGGGCAGAAAACCTCTGCCCTTGCAAACCTCTGCCCTTGCAACAGGTTTAGCGGTCTAGTTCTGATGTGCGGGGTGTTTCTGATGTCCGTATCATTCCTGAAATGTTCTGTAAGCGCCCGAGATCTGCATGATGGGCAGCTGGCTGGTTTTAATAGGAAAGGTGTAGTGCATCACGAAGGGTCACTGTCTCTTGAAATCGCCTGCAGATGTTGAACTGACAGATTTTCAGGAAGGGAGGTAAAGCGTGTTGCTCTGATTTACTGAGGGGATGCATTAATTTACCCTGTTTCAGCGGTGCTGGATAGTAATCAAGATGCGATTGCAAGTCGTAGGATAGGAGTCTTGGGGATGCTGAGCTTTTTGGCTGTGGTTTTGTTCTTCACCACTTCTGCATCCTTGTAGAAGTGGGGAGGAAATGAAGAAGGGCGCTTCTGAAAGTCGTGGAGTGCTGTGCGGCGAGGCAATTGAAACGTTCAGAAGTTAACAGCTGAAAGAACAGGAAACAAATATTTTTGTTTATTTTGAACGGAAGAACAGTTTGCTCTTTCCATATGTCAACTGTGGAATTTGCTTCCTACTGAGGAATGTAATTACGAAGCGTGTTGAGCTCCTGTTGTCTCAAGGTTATGTTCAGGACATACCAAACAGCCATCAGTGTCTCACAGCAAATGATAAACTACAAGAATTCATCAGAGACCGCTGAAATTCACTGGCTTAATTGTAACATAATTCAAATGCGAGTACAATTTACTTGAAAAAGATTATAAAAAATAAACTGGAAAATGAAGCTCACTTTTTTTTTTTTTCCTTGGGATTATGGGAGATCAAAATGTCACGGTGCGGGTGCATGCAGCTGGAGAGCTGAATTACGTGGGCCAGCACAGCGCTGGTGGCCTGAGCCTGAAGTGTCTGTGATGCTGTTCTGTGAGAGCAAAGGTGACCTGCTGTGTGCCAGATAGGTCACAGACACCACAAAAGCAAAGGGGGAAGTAAAGCCAAGCCATCAAATCTGATCCAGGTTTGAAAAGTTCAAATATTGTTATGCACTGTTTGGCAGAGCTGCTTGTGCTTGAAGTGCAGTTAGGTGTGATGGCATTTTGCTTACAAAGTCAGAAGTGCTCAGGATGTTGTCAGAATATTATCAAACGAGTCCTGCTATGAAAAGTGCCTTTCTGTTCAACAAAGTCCTGGTAAGCAGTATATTTGTTTTAATGGTTGATTGTTGATGTGAAGTACTGGTAGTGGGGTCCTTTAATTGTAACTGACCCTAGCAGCTCAGTAATGCTTATTCAGGCAACAATCTCTCTGTTCAAATGTCGACGGGTTCCCTTCTGTCCTGATTTTCAGCATTGCGGTACCCTGAAAACTCCTTCCTAACGTCTGCACCAACACCATTAAAGTGCGTGTGATCTAGAGTCATACCGAATGGCTCAGCTTGTGACCAGCCATGAAGTGTATAACAGTCATCTGGCATATTTATGCAAATGGGCAATTGACTTCCTGCTGCTCTCGAGAGTGTGAGCATCTTTGTCCGAGAGCAGGGTCGTTTGGGGAGCGTGTGCACTCAGCCTGTCCATTATTCCATCACTTCTCTTTGACAGAAGCGTGTTTTGTTTTTATTCTTATTTTTTTTTCCCCTGTTATTCAGAGCCCATTATGGAAAAATAGTTTTAAATCCTTATTGAGGAGGAAGAAATGTGCTTTGTATAAATGCTTAATGCCTGAGGACGTGGTTTGAAAACATGGAAAGAGCAAACTAAAGAGGATTGCGGAGTACCTCCTCCAGACTTTTTATGCTGCTTGCCATATACTGGAGGGGGAAACCACGGCTGCTTCTGAAGCTTGTCTTGGAGGTCTTTTCCTAATTACCCACTGAGTTTTCCTGCTTTTCTGCTCCGCTTTGAAGTAAACTTCTGTACCAGAAGTGGATTTTTTTAAATTGCTTTTTAATTTTTAATTCCTTGAATTAAAATGAAACAACTGAGTGGCTGGGGGCAGCTGTGATTTCATGTGGATTCATCAGCAAAGCTATATATGTGTATGTACACACATTGATGCAGGTTTTAATCTATTTTTGAAACACTAGGCAATGATAAAAGTGAAAGCAGATGTTGATTAACAGGAAGGTACACAACAAAGGCGTTATTCCAATTGTTATGAGCTTCTTCAGCTAAATGAGCTGACACGATACTGTGCCCCAAAGCAGGAAAATGCCACAATATTAAATTGCTTAGTCTTAAATCAACAAAATATTGAGAAAGTATATTGTCCTATTCTATTTTTTAACTCTTCTTGATATCTAGTAGTCAGTTTGCTATATTTCTGAGCTGTTAAAGTTTAATCAGAGCCTAGAAGGCAAGGGTGAGTGGTGTATGAAGACAGGTGGTACAAGTGCTGTAGCTGGATCCTGGCTGCTCTGTAGTAGCTCCTTCTACAACCGAGGGGTGACTTTGCCAAGTGCACGATGCCAAGCAAATCCCCTTGTTTGAGGAAACCTTTAAAGCTGGTTCAGGAATTCATGAGCATGTGACCTATGTGTTGGATATCTTTATGATCCAGCTATTCATATGGAGAAATATTTCAGTATTCTACATGCGCGCTGTAAAGTGGCAACAGGAATGCATAGGCAGCGTTACTTGCATTAGGAAGGAACTAATTTACATCAGTGAAGATATCCTCATAAACTGCTGGTTGTGTTAGATAGCCAGTCATTAAATATTTGTGTGTAGGCACTCCTCATTAATTTTAGCAAGCTTTTTGGATGCTGCATGAACTCAGACGGAAGGTGCTCTGAAATCACCCAAGAACAATTAGTTCTTGTACATCATGCTAGGTCATGAAGGAAAACTGAAATAAACATCAGTGCCAGCAGAAAGCAGTTCTGATCTAGACAGTTCCCACTGGGCACGAAGACATGGGGAGGGAAAGAAGCAGACATCCAGAAGAAACATCGTGCTTAGTTTTATTTCTTATTTATTTATGTATTTATTTTTGTTATGAACTACTGATAAAAACTTTGGAAGGGAAGGGGAAAAATATGGCGAAGTTAGGAGCCCCTCTAGAGTCTGTATTTTTATCCAACCCTTATCTGAAGTTTCACCTCCACGTACCTGCGTTTCAGCGACAGCAGTCTTGAATTACTCCAGCTGTAGGACGGAGGTGTAAGAGACCACAGCCTGCAGCTGAACCTGACAGTTAGCCAAACAAGATGTTTAGCACTTTAAGATTCCTTTCCATTTTCCCTGAGAATAGCTATACAGAAAAGTTTAAGTCATTAGAAGCAGTAGCTTTCTGAAACTGTTTGAAGGCCTTTAGAATACCATGCAGTGAAGAGGAAAATATGTTTCAAGAATTTCGCCACTGTAAATTGTCTTTTCTTTTTTTTTCCTTCTTGATTTCAAGGGCAAAAAGGTGCAAGGTTTGGGAACTGTCTGAAAGCAGCAGTGACACTTTTTTCTTCCAACTGGCTATGAACTGTTCTCTAGTCGTAATGGCAATTATTTAAAAGGTTTGGAATCCGTCTAGGTTGGAAAAAATAGTACTGTTAATCTCTAAATCTTCACTTCTGAAACGAATATCTTTTGAACTTTCTGCTTTTAGTATCTCTTCTCTACTCCTTCTTAATGTCTTTATGAAAAAGGGCAGACGTCTTTATGGCAGCTTATACCGATTTGGGAGAAAAGGTCACGAAGTTAAAACAGCACAGCTGTGGGAAAAAATGGCATATTGTTGGTGGGAAGCCATGAATAGATTTCTCAGCTCAGCCTTGTCCTCATGAACTTATTTTACAATAGAAAAGTTCATTGCTTTCTGGGAAAGAGACCTTCTAGACAAAAGCGAGTCATGATACCTGAGCTGTATTAGCTTTGTTAAAATGCAAGTTGGATCTGGATTCGCTGGAATCCAGACTCTGGAAAAAAAACAATTATGAAACTAGAACTCTGCAGTCCACTACATTCCATTCTACTTATCTGTATTCATGGAGGAACTGAATCTTATTATAATGTTTCAATAAGTTTACTTGTATTCTATTCCTTTTTGTATGACTTCTTAAAAATATACCTAGAATATGACCGAGCAGTTGACTATATTCTTCTCCCTGTGTTTGGCACCTTTCTGAATGAGCAGGCATCTGTGCATGTAGAGAAGCATGAAAACGTCCAGTTAAATCAGGACGCGGTGTCCAAAATGCTGATGGCAAGAAACTTAGTCACAACCTGATTCTTAAAAATTCAGAATCACAGTAAGAAAAGCGAAATGTTAAATTGCTTAATATCTGAAAAATAGCCGGAGGCTAACTACAGTGAAATTACTCGGACTGAGAGGAAGTTGGTACGAATGCTTTCAGCTTGGAATCATTTGAAAGATCAGGGTGTTGGACGACGCCGTAGATGGACACCATGGATTTGCTGTATCAGAAATGTAGATGCTATCTTTGGCTTCAATTGTAGGATCCAATAACACGCATACGCTTACCACTTTCTCTAATGACTGGTATGTGATTTTCGTTTCTTGCCAGCATGCACATAAAGAACTTAATCAGTCATCAGGTGATCTGTTGAGACTCACAGCGGCACTGTGTGGCATGACTTAGTTACCAAGCAGCTTGAAATATTCCCGTGTAGGATTAATTCAGTTCTGAATATCACTTGTGCTCCTTTTCCTCTTCTGCGCTCTGAATTACTCCACTGTTAAAGCAAATAACCAAAGGGCTTTATTATTGCTGTGAAATTGGACCTGTATCTTACGCCATTAAGTTGACTTAAATTTCCATATCTGAAATACATCTTTGACGGATGTAGATACGTGGGAGTTGATGGGGACCTTGGCAGTGGGCTGATTTGGGGACACTCTTGTGGAAGGTCTGACCTTTTTGTTTTGTTCTCCTACCGATCTATCTGTGTAGTGTGGATCTTTCATGAAAACAAGGAAAGATACAGGAAATCTGAAATTTGTTAAGACATAACTTACTTTAAGTAAGCAAATTTAAAATCTAAGGAATGCTTTTGTATTTCTTTGTCAGAGAGCAGAGCTCTCAGTACAGGCTGGGGGATACAGACACTAAAAATATTTCCTTTTGTTAATGCATAATACTTAAAGATAAAAATACTCCTCCTTTAGAGGCTTCATCTCAGTAGCATGCAAAGCTATTATGCTCTATTCTTCTCGATGGCACAGTTTTCTTAGCAATACTGTTTTGTACAATGTGTACCCCAAATGCTTTCCAAAGGTGGTGAAATTAGAATTAAATAACAAGCAGAGGTAGATAAGGAAGTTAGGAGTAGTTCCAAAGCTCGAGAAGATTTCAGAAGAGATGGAGAGGAGATCGCTCACGCTGATGTAATGAGTGCGAGGAGAGAAGGCTGTCCAAGTGAGACTGCAGTGGGGCTATAGAGGAGGAGAGATTTGTAGGAGGTAAATTGCAAGGAGAGCTGAATAATGGCGATGTTCTGCTCCCAGATACGTACGTGTACATAAAATACACTCTGAAGCATGGAGCTGGTGTGCATTTTTTTCAAGTAAAACCTTTCGACCCTCTCGTTAAACATATGCAACTTTGCTAAAACTGATCTGGTCAGTGAGAAAGGAAAATGAAGTCTGAAATCGCTCGTGAATTAAGGAAAGTCTGTTTGTGTTGTCTTGCCTCATTTGAGGTTTTCTGAATAGTGTTTCTATGTAGAAACAAACTTCCCTTGCTTTCTTGGCACTTTATAAGATGAATTGCAGAATATTGAAGGCAGACATGAATGGTTCTGTAATGGGCACTAGAGTCAGAAAATAATAATCTTCACTGCAGTCACCTTGTAAAGCTTTCTCTTTGGTCAGAGTTTATATCAGTCCTTATGGGTAGACTCTCTACAGAACAGCGAGAGGTTGGCAATCAAGTCTCATTCTGACTCATTGTTTGCACGCCTGCTTGTTTTCTCTTAGCTAGTTTGTGCTCTGCTGTGCGCCTCTTTACATCTTCCAGCTGAATCACAGTTAAATTAAAATGATTGTGGCTTTCTTGATAAGGTTTTCTCTTTGTGGTTGTTTTTTTTTTGTGTGTGTGTCTTAAAGTCCTTGCCTTTCAAATAGTGCAGAAGAGCTGAGCTGCGAAGACTGAGAAGCAGGTTTAATCGGTGCTCGCTGCAGCAACTTCCTGTAGTTAGGCTAAAACATGTTTTGTGTGTTCTTAG
Source organism: Numida meleagris (assembly GCF_002078875.1). Taxonomy (NCBI): domain Eukaryota; kingdom Metazoa; phylum Chordata; class Aves; order Galliformes; family Numididae; genus Numida; species Numida meleagris. The sequence goes on from NC_034412.1 coordinate 2,723,096, forward strand.
TTTCCCCCGTGTTAAGTAGTGTTCTCTGTCTTCCAGGCTTAAAGACTTTCTTTTTTAGAATAGCTCCGAAAACTTGAGATATTTTATATCTGGATGAGAAGCACAACTCCATGGGTGTGTACCCTCAGACTTCAATGCTGGTGAATAACCCTAATAAAGATTGATGCTGGTGAGGTTACTGTAAAGCTCCGGCCTTGCAAACGTTTTGATAGAAGTGCACTCTAAAGAGAGCTTTCAGCGTCGTGTTATGAGGACCTGTACGTTCGTGGCGTTTTACCATTACGCATTACAGATGACAGATCACCTCAGCTGCTGGGTACCGGGAGAAATCAAGTACTGTTTCTTACAGAAATGCTGTTTGATGTTTGTGGAGAGATTTCTAAGCAGTACAGGCTTGCTTTTAATCACCCTTCTGGGAAAATGCTGCAAAAATATCCCATGCTCATTTGAAGCCATATACAAATGCTTTCTTGCTCGTGTAATAAATACACATTCATGACAATCTTTATAGAGAAGTAGACAACACGTATTCCCAGGGGTGGGACCCCAGTCTAAGTGTGCATCTGGCCAGAACTGGCCGTGCTGCTTTTTGCCAAGGCACTTGCTCAGAGCAACCTCAGGCTTTAACTCAGGCATCTGCTGGTGTTGTAAGGACGTGGCAAAATTACTCAGCTGAGGTTTGTCTGTATGTTTTCTTCTGCTTGCAGGTGATATTCAGATAGAAAGAGGTGAGATATGTTGTAAATGATCGGTTTGCTCAGCTGCAATCGTGAGGATTGCCTGGTTCAAGTTACTGAGTGAATTATGGTGGGTTTCCTCCTCCTTATTTGGGTAGGCTCCCGAAAACGTTGCAAGTCTTGCAGAGGTTTTCTTTCAGTCAATCCAGAGTCTACTGTTAATATTGAAGAGGAGATGGAAAGGGATATTTTTGGTGCTGGGACCACATAGCAATTGTGCAAGATGATAGAATAGGAAGAAGACATCAGTAAAAAGGCCATAGCCTGCTCTTTAAAACACAGTTGGCTATTAAGATCTTTCAGAATATCAAATGCTAAGAGTGCCCGCAGCCTCAGGGGTCCTAGTGGCTGGGAAACTTCTTGGTGGGTGTAGCTGGAGATGCGTTGCTCCTAATGTTTGTCCTCTTCTTCACCAACTCTCAGTCATGTAGGCTAAGAAGACGTTTAAAATGTTCTCTGAATTGGGGATCTCGTGTGACTTAACGCTTATTTTAGCATCTCTTGGTTGTCCATAGGTTCCTACTAGTCAGAGAATCTCGATTTGAGAATATGTTTCAAAAGAATTACTTTCAAGGAAGAAAGTGATATTAAGGTTAATTAACAAAAACAGAGCTTTCCTCGTTTCTGTTAATGGAAGATAATTATTTTTCCATTCCATTTTTTTTTCTACTAAACAACGTTAACTTCACATCATGTGTGATACTATCTAAAGAGAAATAAAGATGTAGGAGTCTTCTGTTGCGATGCCTGTGAGTATAGTTACGTTCTTCCTCAATCCGATGCAATTTCAAATTATGAAATGGAACACGTAAACGTTTTTAAATACAAGTAAATTATCAGGAAAAGATGAAAGCACTAGTGGCAATATAAAATGCAGAAGATCTTTTCCTGTGGAACTCGCTCACTCAGGGGTAACGTTTAAAAAAATGAAAGGAATAAAAATAAAACCAAAAGCACGATGGTTCATTTCTTGCTTGGTTTTTTTTATCTTACCTGAACTTTGAAAGGCTCAATTTCTCTTTTTAGTATTTCCTTTCCACTAAGAGCCTAATTATTCTTTACTTAACAAATGAATGAAGAATCCTTTAAGTGTTGCGGTTTCTGTATTTAGATGCTAACAGGAAGGTGGATGTATAATTATCTTCCTTACAGTCTTTTTTTTTTTTTTTTTTAATAGGAGAAACAGATCGTGTGGTGGCTTTTCTTTCTTTTTTTTAAATTTTCCTCTGCCAGGTCGAGCTTATCTGCTGGTGCAGTAGGCAGGCAGTGTCAAACACACGAAAATATCTGTTAAAGGTGCTCTGAAACTTGGTTTTGGAGCGTGATATAGAGGTTTTCCTTAGCTTCTGTGATTGAGAACTGGAGGAAGTAGAGGATGAACTTGATGGTGTCCAAGCTTTCTGGTGGAAAGCAGTTGTGTGAATTGTGGAAGTTTAACTTCTGTTGCAGGTTTGTTACCAACTCCGCGACTGTTAATGCAAGAAGAAGTTTATTAATGTTGTCACTAATCAAATGAATATTCTAGAGTGCTGCATGCAATTTTTGAGATGTTACGTGTTAGCTACTAAGTAACTTTTTTTAAACCAGAAATTCAGAGTGACTTGAGCCAGCCAATTCAACTTACATTGCGATGAGCAGCTTGCCATGGTAACGTTTGCCTTCAGGACTGTTAGGTTACTCAGTGGTAGAACCAGGCATTTCATTTGTAAAAACTCAGCAAGTGGTAACTAACATTTTGGAGGTAAGTGTCAGATAAATGAATGCAGCATTGGTTTTTATATTTTTATTTTCATATTGATTGTGAAAACCATAGTTGAATTGATGTATTGAGACCAAAGGCTTTGCAGTGAATTAAAATAAAAAGAACCATTACTTCCAAAGAAATGTGAGCATCATAAATCCAGGTGTTCATTTTTTTGTACTTAAATCAGGTCAGGTTCCACCCAAGATGATTCAGGCAAATGTAATTGTTCTTTCAGGGCTTGCCAGGTCTCACCTAATTATAGAAAAAGGAGCTAACAGTACATCAGGGCTGGCTCTAAACTTCTCAGCTATTGTCTTGTTTCAGATTTAATTCTCTTTTCTTCACATAAAATATACGCTTCTACTGGCACTATCGCCGCGCCTCTTGAAAGTAGGGTAAAATACTGAGACTTTGGGTTTGCTGCCCTTCGTATTCGTTCCTTGGATACAAGAAGAACCCAAGGAACTGTGTAACAGCTCATTTAGAGGTGCTGTATGCTTCTGAACACTGCCGTCTAAATAAATGTAAATAAATGTTTAGAGAAACTATTCTGTGGCATTAGAAGGGAGTAGTGATGACTATCGATGCGCTTCATTAAGTTGGATTTCAACCGCGTGAATGAAATACCTACTGAATGTCCCTTGTGTGTGTGTGGGTGGGGTTCTTCTTATTCAGCCTCAACCATGCCTCAAATTCTCAGATCTTCAACAGCTTTATGACTTTAGAACAATCCTGTTTCTCTTCCTGGAAGGAAAAAAAAACTTACGTACATTTTTTGCCAGCTGCCGCTATCTTGTGGTATAGTATTTTAGCAACATGTTGCTACTCTGTATAGGATTTTAATGTTAGAAGATCTTGAATTTTTTTTTTCTAGCCTGTCTAGCTACAGATTTGGCTGTGCGCTGTGTATTGCAATGCAGGAAGCTCGTCAAGCTCCTAAAGAGCCATGCTGTATGTTGTTGACCCGAGCAGCTTATGCTCCTGCTGCTGTAGCAAGAAATGAAACTTGTAGATAGGGTCCAGTGATGGAAAAATGTCAAATGCAATTCCCAAGGATTTTACCAGCTTTTTTTGCTGGTAGCTCAAAGAGGGGAAATTTGGGTTGGATATAAGGAAAAAGTCTTTTACAGTGAGGGTGGTGAGGCACAGGAACAGGTTGCCCAGAGATGTGGTTGATGCCCCGTTCCTGGAAACTTTCTGGGTGAGGCTGGATGAAGCCCTGGGCAACCTGATCTAGCTGTGCGTGTTCCCGTTCATTGCAGGGGAGTTGGACTAGATGACCTTTAAAGGTCCCTTCCAACTCTAAGGATTCTATGATTTTATTGGACTTAACCCTGTAAAACGAAAACACCTCCCTGCCCCCCTTAGAACTCCAGGCAATTTGTTGTAGGGGTGTCAAAAGGAAGGCTGTAGATAGCAGAAGTACCAGTATCTAAATATAAATGCAACATATGCATAATAATTAATAATTCCCAAACCAAAGCCTTTTAAACTATTTTTAGGCCAGAGTGAAGATTAAAGGGTGTTTTAAATAGATGTCAAACAACCATTACTTCTGCAAATTCATTATTCTTTAAGATAACAATTAACACGTATATAATGGGACTGAAACAAGTTCACCACTCGTAAGATCCAAGCTAATTAGAGTTGTGCTAAAAGTGCGTGAGCTTGTTTGAAATTGCCTCAAGCAGCAGGGAATGATCGAGGATTGCAGTTACACTGATACTATAAAAAAGAAAGCCATCTGAAGCAGTCAAGGCAAACTCCTGTTTCCTGGGGGGGAAAAAAAAAAAAGAAGAAAAATGATTAACTTGAAAGATGCCAGCTTGTTTTATTTTCACCCATTTGTACATTAAAGAAGAGGTGTTTGAATGGATTGTAGACAAGCTCATGGACGTCTAACAAAAACTTTGTAGAGTTGGTTTGTGTTTTTTTCATCCCTAAACATAATGTTTTAAGGTAAACTCAATCATATGAAATTCAGCATGTATTAGTGGTGTAAAACTTCATAGTTTCTTCCAAAAATATCTTCTTTTTTACATCCCTCTTAGCTTTTTCTTGGCTTGCTCTGAATTTCTGCAGCGCTGGCACTGAGCTGTGCTGTTGGATGGTGGTGGCTGCTTTCCAGGTATTTATCCATCAGTAATGGTGGGTGATCATTCATGTACCTATATCTCTTTGACTTTTTTTTCAGCCATAATCACAGCAAGTAGTTCAAATTAAAATTTCAGTTTGAATCTGTTCATTGCAAGGGAGTTGGACTAGGTGGCCTTCAGAGGTCCCTTTCAACTCTAAGGATTCTATGATGCTGTGCTTCTATAATCTGTCCTATTAAGCACTGTACTCAAATGCTGAGGATTCATCAGTCTGGGTGTATCTGCCCTCATATAGTGGCTTTCCATAGTATCTGAAGGCTTATCCATCACACCTGTGCTTAAAACTTGTTAAGTAGTAGTAACATCAGTTACATGGTGTCCACGAGTTCAGAAAAATCAGTAGTTTTTCTCTGGACTGCTTCATTTATTGCATAAACAGTGAACGTGGTGCTTGGTGGTTCTTGGAGGATGAGTAATTGTTCCTTTCCCAGAGACATGTAACTATTTGGACCTAAAGAAATAAGATAATCAACATCAGTATTTTCTATGTACAGTATCATATATGGCAAACACAAGGCTGTGTTTCTGCTCTAGTATAGCTCTTTTGCCTGGGTATCTACTTTAGCCAATATCACATCTACCTGTGAGGTAAAATTCTGGCTTGAGTAGCACAGCAGGCCTTGAATTCTTATGCTGCTCGCTTTTGATATATTAAAAATAAGTTGATTTTAGTATCGATTGACTTGAGCCGGGTAGGTTCCTTGCTGCCTCCCTACCTGTCCAAGGTCTGTCTATGGCTTACGCTCCAAAATTGATGTTCTTGTGTGTTTTGAAAGATACTCGCCTAAGTATCTCTTGGGCAGGAAAGGGAAAAGAGTAAAGAGCAAGGAAAGAAGTTATGTCCAGTCAGCTAGGGGTCTGCTAAAGTGTCTTCAATTCTCTATATCCCCACGGTCAGCCAAAGAGAATTTTACTACTTCAGTTTCTACTTTCACCCAATGGAAATGATCCTCTTGGTTTCACGAAGGAGAGCACTGGGCTGAGGAACTCGATTGCGTGATGCTGTGAAGAGAATTTCCCGAGCGGTCATATTTCTGTAGTCACAGTCAAGATGTGCTGAACTGAGTTCTCTCTTCTGATACTTCGTCAATCTTACAGAAATGTTGCCAAGTTCAGAACATAAATAAACAAAACATTAAAAATAAGATCAAGCTATGGGGCCTGGGTTGTACGGGCTGTCCCTGACGGTTGTGTCGGGGACCCGGCCCAGCAGTTCTGTGCTGCTTCACTAAATGCTGCTGCTCAAATGAAAGCTTTATTTGGGGATGTGTAGTTCACCTTTGGTGTTTTCTTTGTTTATATTCTGCGTGAGTACTTTGGCTGAAGTAAAGTAGAACACTTCTAATGTAGTACTAATCCATTTAAGCTGGTAGACCACATACAGCCTACGTGTAATTTTTTTTTTTTTAACAAATAAATATATCTGCACTTCAGTCAAGCATTACGGTTTGACAGATTTTCTTTCTGCATATTGACTTCAATTATTTTCGTGCCAAGTCTTCCCTTAAACTTCACAATAGATACATTTCTTCATCTGGGCCTGCATCTGTTTCTTATCTTTTATGTCAAGCTTACAGACTGCGTGTATTGAAATATAGATTGTTTTCTGTACTATAGCATTGAACATGCTTTTAAAAATGTATCTGAGTCGGTACAGGGTGGAAAAGACTGTAAGTGAACAAATGAAAGCTTGAAAACAAAACATAAAAAACAGGTTTTATATGTATTGTTTGTATGCAGGCCTTGTGCATCTGATGCAACATTTAAGACCACCTCCGCCTCCAACTTCCTAAACACCGTATGGGAGATAAAATTAAATACTTTATTTGTAAAATGATTACTGAATGAAACGCTGTTTTAAAGAAAGTTTATTGCAATAGAAGGTGGATCAAATCTTTATTTGTCTAGGTCACCACAGCTTTTCCTATGTTCCTGACTTCTGTTACCCAAGTATTCGGGCTAAATTCCCCTGACGTAATACAATGCAGAAGCCATCTTCTGAGCGTATTTGAGCTGAACAGAAAAATGATTTGCTCTAATTCACTGTACGGAGTTCTCTCGTGTTGCACGAATTGCAGTAGCTGAGGAATCGGGTCTCAACGCTGAAATGCTTAAATGGATTTTTCAAGTCTTTAATAATTTCTCGATGTTCTACAGTGTAGTAATGAGTGAGACTGGCATTAAGCAGACTGATTTTGAACTGGAAAGGGAAGCAGAAATGGATGCGCAAAGCAATGGCTGGGTGCACGTTCCTGCAGAGGAGCATTAACTGGTCCTGCGTGGCTCATACTCTTAAACTGTTTCTACAGTTAGACTTCTAATGAGAAGCGGGTGGGAAAATGCTGCCTGGACCTTAGGGAAACTCTTACTTAATGCGTCTCACCAATAACTTGAGCTATCTTGATTCAGTAAGGCAAAGGGCTGCGTATCCAGGCCCGGGAGCGGCCCCGGTCCTGACCTCCCTTCCAGCTCACAGGCACTGCTCAGTGACGGAGACCTGGGGAAAGAGTGGTCGTTGGAGAAGTGTTAGTTATAAAAAAATAATGAAGTAATACTTCAGTGTGTAGATTTTTAGACACTGTTGACAATATAATTATAAACAGAATAACTTGGAGCTATTGTTGGCCGACATCTCGGATTAATCCACCGTTTCATGCCCTAAACTCAGTGATATTTTGCATCCATCTTATGATTCGAAGCGTCCAGGTCTCATTTTTTCCACAGGACTTGATGAAAACTTCATAGAACAAGAAAGATAATGTAACACAAAGGAAAAGATTGCTATGAAATATTTGTCTGAATTAAGTCTGTAATTGATCTCCTCAGATGTCATGTCTTGAGAAGCCGGCCAAATTTTATTTTGCATTTATTGCTAAATGACTGATTACCAGATAGATGGAACACAGCAAGCGCCATATGTTTTGTTTACCTAAAGGCTCATAAATTCCCTGTCTATTGGGTCTCTCTAACATGATATGTTAGCAGATTCCTTCCAGGAAAACAAAAAACAGCTACAAAGTCATCAGGTTGAAGTATTATCCGTTCAGATGCTTTTTCAACCCAATTCATTCTTTGGCTGTAAATACAAGCCAGATGCAGTACTGAGTTCTGATTAATTGTTTGTCAGAATGCGTGTAGCTCACTGAGCGTGGAGGGATTGTTGGCACCTCGGGTCGCTAATGAACTATACCCCACAGTCTACACAAAGTCTGCGTGTGTATAAACAAGCGCTCGAGAAGAGCATATGTTCTGATAAACTGCATTGCCTAATAATTAGCAGTGTGAGTCACAGGGACATCAGGTCAAGCGTCGATAGAAGGATGCGAACTTGTAAAGCTGTATTTCCTTTAAGTTAGGGGAGGAGGCTGAGGCTGTTGCCATGCTTCTGCCTAGAGCAGGCCCTGGAAAATAATGAACGAATTCTTTGCGTAACTACATCACTGCGGCCTTCTAAGGCAAACACATAACTCTTCAGGTAGATAAGTTGAAGCATATATTGCCTCGAGACCGTATGTCAGATCACTAATGGGGGACGATGAATCACTTGCTCTGGCAATCCTTGTTTGGACCAGCAATCCACGCTGCTTAGTGTACTTCTTCTGGATGTAACGCACACATGATTTCTCTCTCTACTGAAGTTGGCCCTCCTGTCTCATCTTGTTGACCAGTCCAGTTACAAACAGAAGGCGAGCCCGCTTTGTGCCCTTCTGGGAGCCCGTACCGTTCCACTTCTGTGTCTTCCTCAGAAACCCTCCCGCGGAGCCGACGGCAGCTGCACGAGAGCTTTGCACCCTGTGGAAACGAGCAAACGATCCAAACAGGCAGATGATAGCTCCTCTAATTTCTTTAATTTTTGAAGTGTGAAGTGTTATCACCTTCCAGATGAGACAATATGAAGACTTTTCTCCTTATGCCAACTGAAAACTAGATGAAACATAAACTTTTAGGGTAGTGTAGGGTAAACATGTAGATGGTACAAAAGAAATTAAGAGTAAATTAAGTTGGTTTGTGGATGCGTGTGTATATATATAATGTATTCATTTACACTGTAGGAATTTGTTTTCATTGCTATCTTAAAATTTCTAGTGCAGCTACTCATTATAAATTGTTACCATGGCATATATACGCGCTTATAAAATATTGCGTGGTCAAGAAACAAGAGAAAGAGAGAAAAGATGAAGCGGAATACAGAAATTTCAAGCACTGATAATGATCATAGGGAAAGAGGTATCGCAGCTGTGAGGAAAGAAGACTTGGTAGAACGCAGGTGGCATTACAGGGATTGTGAGATGCAGGTGAGAGGAAGTCTACTCAAATAGATATGCGAGTACTCCAAGAATGTTGGTTTTTTACTGATAAATCCTCACACGTAACCCAAACTAAAGCTTCACCGTGCCATTTGGATACCAAAAACACGCTCTGTTTTATTTGTCTGAAAGCTGGGGGAGCATTCGAATATTGCTGCTTTTCTTTTTGGTCGTAGAGAGAGTAGTTATGTCGCTTGAAAACGTGTTCCCCACTGCACCCCTCCATGTGCTCTTATGGTAAAGTGAGGTTTCTGGAAGGCTGGGAGATTTGAATTTCCCGTGAAAGTAGACAAAGATGGCTTCCTCCACGGCTCAGTGAAGCTTTTTGCACATCACCTCCGTTTACTCTTAGCTGTGTTGGAGAGGTGAATGAGGTGAGTACCTGCTCCTCTCTTTTAGAGATAATGTTGCACCAGTAGCTTCCTGCTGGGTCAAGAAGAGCGTGGGTTGTTTTTGTGTCTGCGTGTACGTGCACGCCCAGATAAATAGCAGGGTTGGATCCCTGCTTTCAAATAAAACAGGCAACATTAGGCCCTTCACAAGTCTGATTCCGTTCTTGCTAAGCTCAGTGGGAGGTTTGCCTGTGGGAGAAACAGAACCTTCACATTAACTTTGATTTCATTCAAGCTCATTTTTGGAAAAACAGCTGATCCGCCAGAATATTGTGAATGCCACATCTGTGAGTGCTAGCGGCTGTTGCTACCCTGTATGATTACCATGAAACCGCTTTGAAAAATCTGAGCAGTAAAGAGCATGAGCCCTAGATTCCTCTCCCTGGAATCCATCCAGCTTTCGTGAGCGCATGCAGAACAAGAGACTAATTGCAGCCGTTCCTGACATCCTGAGCATCTCCCGTTGCTGATACAATGTGAAGGGGAACGGTTTGGACTGCGTCCGCTGAAGTCAGGAGTTCAACTGAACTCCTTGCCTGTAACGGTTTGCTGCAGCAGTCGGGGGGAAGGGGGAAATGAGGCTTCTAGGAAAACTGGTGAAAATCAGCAGGAGCTCTGCTTAGACTTTGGATCGGTATCCTGTAGAGCAGCCTCCTGCCACCGGCGCGCGGCAGTGCAGACATCTCCACATTGCTGCTGCCAGGATTCACGGTCTCCTGGCGTGTGGGAGTGTTCAGAAAGAAGCTGGAGGCGGTTGTCCAAAACTTACTCGTGGAGATGAATAAGGCTGTAGTCAAGCAGTGTGACAGAATCATTAAGGTTGGAAAAGACCACTAAGATCACCTAGTCCAACCATCAATTCGTGCCCACCGAGCTGCGTCCCTCGGTGCCGCGTCTCCCCAGTTCTTGACCCTCTCTAGGGATGGTGAGTCCACCGCTTTGCTGGGCAGCCTATCCATCTCTTTCTGAGAAGAAATTTTTACTAACGAGTGCCTTTGCCCCTCGTTCCAGTTCTTCACTCTATTGCGCCATGTCTGCTGGAGGAGTAGGGAGGCAGTAGGTCTGGGAGGGCTGCGGGCTCCGGGCAATGGCGGAGGAAGGAGGAGGTTGAGTGCAGTTCCCATCAGACATCTGATGCAGATGTTCCAAAAAATCCACCGAAAGAAACTTTTTTTTTTTTTCCCCCCAGTGATTATATAAGAAGTGCAAGTTAAGTGATGTGAATCCTCCTCGGGGTGTTAGTCATAGCGCAGGCACTGTCTTGAAACATCTCCAGTTTGACACATCTGTACTTCGAAAAGGAATCGTTTGGCTGCGGTGGGTCTTGTGAGTGCGGCTCGTAGAGATGTAAATCTTCACTGGCTCTTTTCCTCTTGTGAAGCATTTTGCAGTCCTGCATTATGTATTCCTCCTAATTGTTCAGTATTGGAAAACTTGGTCAGCAGGGAGTTGCTTTTATCTCTCTGAAATGACAAATGCAAACTTAATTGAAAGGGAAACGATTTCTTCAGATTTATAGTATAAGTCTAAGAATCTGCATGAGTAACTTTAATTAAATTCATTTTCCTGCCGAGCTTCTCATTGTTTCAGTTACTCGACTCTCTACACATGTTGCCCCTCCTCGCTTTTCAGTTTGCTTGCATGATGTTATTTAAATGCTTGTCAGCTGCCTTAGAGAAGCAGGTATTATTTCAGATGCGGTGCGGGAGGAGAGGAGGAGGAAAAAAAAAAAAGAGAGAGATCACGGCCTTCACAATTTTTGTTCTTTGTGCGAGCAAATATAAGTCAGCACCCACCCACTTGATTTGAGTGGCAGATGAAAACAAAGATAATTGAAGAAAATAACAGGACAGTTATCTTTGGCCTTTGGTTGTGTAAACAGGAGACGGCACGATAGTGATAAGAATACTTTGAATATCATTAAGTAGGTAATTAAAATGCCTGAGAGGATTGTTCAGCTATTAAGTCCTCCTATTAGCTTCATATATCTGTGGAGTAGCAAGGCCAAAACGAGTAGAGAGGAAAATTCTTTTGCCTACTGATATGTTTTAGCTGCGGAGAGAAAGACGAGCGGCAGAGATAGCATTGAGTTTTCTATCAGGGCTGCGGAGTATTTTGATGCAGCAGGAAAAAAAAGAAAGATGGCTTAGAAATAATGTAGAATGGCAATGTGTTGTGGAAAGGAGATGCGAGTCGTCTAGCTATGACTTTTTACTGCAATAGAAAATAGTCAAACACAAAGAGAGAATTGTTTTATCAAAGAAGCAGCGTGATCCCTATGGAGATTAAAAAAGGAATCGTGATCTCTGATCTATTGGAGATTAAGAGGCAGATGGATGAGACTCGAGTGAAGAGGAAAAGCAGTTTTGTTCTTCAGTTTTGTTCTTGCACAAAGAGTGTGCCTGGTTCTTTCATTTCAGCCAGCATCGACTTCTTTTTCATCCAGAAAAAATGCAGGAATGATGGAAATTGAAGTTCTTAACGTGTTTTGCTTTCTCCTTGCTGACCCGCTCTTAACCAGCTTGCAAGGAAAATACGATAACTACATCTCTAAAAAAAAAAAAAACCAAGAGACTGCTGCACAAAGAGATGGAAACCTTACCTGAAATCACCGAAGGGAAGAGAAATGATTTCCTGAGCTGCCCGCTGAGCAGGGCGGCGGGTCTGGGGGTGTTGTTTCGGTGAAAACAACCAAAAGAAGAGCGGTAGTGCTGCGTTTGAGCAGGAAGGGCGCTTGCACTCTGACCTTCTCTTCTCAGCCCTTACCGTTTCCTTCATTGTTTGCTATTATTTTTTAAAATGTTTAAAACTGTCTGTTGGAAATGAGGAAAGGAAACTTTTTGTAGGCAGGTAAATGCCTCTAACGTATCTGATCGGTCTGGTATGAAATGCTGAGAGACACCAACAATAAAACACCAGGTAGGGGCGATTAGAAGACCAGAAATCTTAGCTGAATACTCATTAAGTTTCTGAATAAGTCAAAGGACAGTTATCGCTGTGTTAATATGCAGACTATTTGTTTAAGGAAGGACAAAGACATCAAACTGTGAAGATAAGCTCTGAATTATCATGAAGGCCATTTCACACGAGAAACCGGTATTTTAATTCAAAAGGAAATATTCATGAGCCATCTTAGTTTATGATTTGAATATAATATGCTGAAACCTGTTAATAAGAGATGAGTGGGATTTCTTTTTCTGCCGTCGCAACAGGTGGCCGTGTAATACAGTCTTAACGAAGTAGTCTTTCAATAATAACATCATGAATTTTAAGAGGAATTTCAAATGCTCATCGGGCATATAGCAATAAGGTCTTACCTTGCGTGGGAAGAAATTAGAGACACTTCCAAAGGCCGATGAAGTCTGGGAGGCAGCTGACTTAGAACGACTTTGTTCAGTGGGTTACTTGGACGATATTGAACGAAGCTGCACGGGTCATGCAGTTTCAGACTATGGGTGTTTGCACCTCAATCAACGAGAAGGAAATGAATATTGATAGAATGGGAGGAAGTTGATTAATGTTACAGAGCTAGTAGGGAAATTCTGTGTTTATAGGTGGGGTGGGAACAATACCAAAACGGAATATTAACTTGTGAAACTGCTTGAATTGGGAGAGCTCATTGAATGCTTTTATTTAACCTTTCTCATGCAAAGATAAAATGTAAGAGTAAACACGAGCATAAACTCGGTTTGGATGAGAAAGGGGCATTCTAATTCAAATGTGCATAAATATTTATAAGCAGTTTGGCCCGATATATGACTTTCTGACCGTGTTTTATTCCAGTGAGGTTCTTCTAAATTTGTGACTGGGGTAAGAATCTTGGTTTTCAATTCCTGGTGCATCTCGCTTCATTTAATTAGGTGATTAATCCACAGAGTAAGGCCACGTTTGTCCTTGCTGCCGTGCCCACTGAACTCGTAGCACAGAGCCACTCGGCTACATTTTCAAAGTAACGACACATTCAGATTCAGCGCATCAGATGGTCACGGTTTGGGTAAGGTCTTTTTAAGTGAGATATCGAGCTTGGAGAAATGTAGAGGAAAGAAAATGTCCAAATCATTTTTAGTGCTTTTTGCCAAATCTCTGCTTGGAAGAGAAAACTTGACTTCAAAAGTGAGATTTATGTTCACCCTCGTCTTTAAAAGAAGGCTCGAGCCTCTCAGTGATAGCTCAGATTGTGCCTCGTTATACTAACAGGGCAATTCTGCTGCATCTGACGTACAATGAGTTACTTGGCATGGGAAGTAATGAGCTTTTTTAAAATTTCATTTTGCGTTTACAACATACAGCAGTGCTGTTGGAGAAGATTAGCGAGTAATGGTAAGCTGCAGTAGAAGCCGTGGATTGTTGGGAGAAGGAATATTGAGTTTTGAAGTGGCTGAATTTCTTTGGAGCTGACTAAGGAGTGATCAGAGTGTTGCACCTAAGCACTGAAGAGGAAAGGTTAGCGAAGTCACAGAGCAAATTGAGTTTGGTCTTACAAAGGGCAGGAGAAGCATCTGCTGCCTTGGTCTCTCCAGCGTGGGCTTTAACCGACACCCACCGACCTCAACTGGGAACTTTTGAGACTTCTTCAGGTTGCGCCTGAAGCGGTTCTTGTCCAAGGTGGACTTGCTTGGAAACCATTAGCTGCCACTTCGGACCGGACAAATTCTGAGTTGTACATCACACGTTGAATCTACATAGGTCACAGTTAATGTTTTCCTAGCAGTGACAGCGTTGTATCAGCTGTGACGCAGCGTGTCACCTTTGCCGGTGCAGATGTTCCCGAGCACGGCATGCAGGCTCTTGGTCATTGCTGGTCAAAATTCAAGGCTCACGGTAGTGACTACGTTGGATAATAGCATTTTGTAGCTGAGAATTTTCTCAGTTGAATAGTGTTATCATACTCTTTGTATTCACTGTGTTTTCCAAGGAAGGAGACATTGCTTTTGGAGCAACCTATGTATTTTATTAATTTTGCAATAAGGTGGTTTTTTTTGTTTGTTTTTTAGCATAAGAGGGGATACAAAATAATACACGTTCTTCAGTATGTCCTCTATTTATACCCAAAGAGCGTAAAAATGGAAAGGAATAAAAAGTGGTATAAGTGGATATGCGGTTGCAAATGAGATGAAGACTGCGAGTACGCATAGGTTTCTCTTCCTCCTGCTGCGACTGCTCTCTCTGACACAAATGGATGAGATGACCTTCCCCTTGCGGAAGAAAGACAAAGTGTGTAAAGAGATGTGTATAATTTATAAGGTGTTCTCCATAGATAAGAATAAATATCCTATATAAATCACGTCCCTGCAGAAGTCAGGCACCATTTTGGACGCCGCGAAGCACAGACTGTCAGTGTAGTATGTTTTCAGCAGTGTGTCGCACGAAAAATCTATCTGCCACAAAATGAAGATATCACCATCTAGTTTTTGTAGAAAAATAATTTATTTTATTTTTAATACTCTCTGGCTGAGAGCTTGGCTGGGATAGGTCCGGCTTGTCTGGAACTTAGGGGCTGTAAGCGGTACCGCAGGAAGGGCGCGGTGACTGAGATGGGATTATAGTAAAATGGTAATCATTTTTAAAGCTCAAAAAAAAACAGAGGGGGAGAGGATGGTAATACAGCGCGTGGGACGCGGTGAGTTTTCCATATCTCGAAATATGTCGGTGTGCTCTAATGGCTGCTTGGTGCTCCTTGCTGTAGTTTGTTTTGGTACAGTTCCAATGTTTTGCATTTCCTCTCCGCGCCCCGCATACTGGGAGGAAACCAGCCTGCTGTGGGGAGGGGAGGCACTGAAGCAGGGGTGGTGAAAGCCACAGTCGCAGCGCCATTGTTAAGCGAGTTCCTCATTTGACTCATGAGCGTGGTTCTCATTCTTAAAGAGCAGAGACCTCCTTCCACTTGCTGTTGCTCCTGTAGCATTTGTGTGTAACGCAGGTGCTAAGTTTTGAGTCTCAGAAGGCACCTGTTGAAAATCAGAGAATGGTTTGGGTCGGAAGGGACCTCAGTGGTCATCTGGTTCCAAGCTCCTGCTGGGGGCAGGTTTGCCAGCCACTAGAGCGAGCCAAATTCTCCAAGTCGGGCAGCTGCAGATGTGGAACACGTGTTTGCGCATTCAACTAATTTAACGATTGTTTCTTTTAAAAATACGAGTTCAAATGTGACTTGGAGCAATTAAACTACTTCCAGAGCACACAATGCCTATTATTACTAGCGAAGCTTCAGTCTCCCGAGCTTTAATTAGAAAGACCCCGGTGCAGGTTGTCACAAGAATGCCAAAGTAGCCGTAACGAGCGCGGCTGCCATTTGTCATCGCCGCAATTTCTCCGAACGGCGAGCAGGAGCGGAGCGCAAAATTACAGCTAACCGAGCAACGAGGAACGGCAAGATGATTCACAAGTACTGTCCCCGTACTTGGAGATTAATTGAGTGAAAGATACTCTCCGCGCAGCCCGAGTTAATGAGTATAACCAATCATTCCGGTGAAACTCATAACGCACGTGTCCCGATTGCTTCCTAAGGATGAAGGAAGTCTGGGACAGCTTTTGTTATGCCTCGGCTTGTTACCAGCTGCTAGTAGGAGTCAGGGGACTGAAAGACAAGGTAGCTTACACGCAGGCAAGGAATTTGGCATTTTGTAATTATGAACAGTGTTACTTAAGCAAATAACACTGATGGCATCTAACTGTCATTCTGTCAGGCGTTCCTAGACCATGCAGGTAACTCAAGAGTAGGAAGTTTTCTTTCTTATTCCGGTGATGAAATGGATAAAAACTACAACTGACGTTAGCGTTCTCCCTCGGATAAGGCAAAAAAGTATAGTCAACCTCTTCAAGCGTCTCGAAAGTCTGCTGCTGCTTCCCAGTTGTGTTTAAAAGTATAACTAGAGCGGCAATTCTTTTAAGGTCTGGTTGTTAAGCTTGTTCTCTACTTATTTTTCTTTGGTAAGGGAGCAAGGCGCCTGAGCCAGGGAGAGGAGACTGCTGTCCCAGTGTCACAGGGTGTTCGAGCCAGGGACAGAACGAAGATGGAAAAATCCTATAGGATAGCAGCTACAAAATGTTACGGCGGTCACAACACTGGTACGTCCTAAATACAGGAGTGTAGCTTCCTGCCCTCCCCTTGCAAGCAAAAAGGAACTGGTGCACATCCTGGTGTTGGCTTCGGTCCTCTCTGTCCTTGGAGTTAGAGCACTTAGGAAGGGAGCCCCTGAGCCTGCAGGCAGGTGGGCGGCCCTGAAGGGTTCTTCTCTATGTATTGCGGCATCCACGATAGGGGAGGAGGCTCTATTGATCTAAAGCTGTTCTAAGAGCACCCATCGGTACCTTTGACGCACATTAAAAGGGTTTGGTATTTTTAAGAACAGCTCTCTAGAACAACGTTCACGAGGACTTTGGCATTAAGTGTCAGCAGTGGGCAGGGCTCGGACCACCTGAAGTCCAGGACTACATCTGGAGCCAAATGTGAGGCGTTGCTTTTTCAAAAAACTTTCTTTTTCCCCCCACTCTATTTTCCCTTCCAGATCTCAGATTTTCTTCCCCCGGAGTAGGAAGTAGCGTCCTTCCCTCAGATGAAGGGGGAAGGCTCCTTTTAGAATTTAGGGCACCGGATCATCACAGAAGTGAGAGGAAAAGCCATGTTCACAGCGCTGAGGAGTAAAAGGAAGTACAAAACACACACAGCTATCATTTCACAATATTGGTTCCGTGCCACAGATGAAATTTACAGTAATTAGAAATCATCTGGAGGCTGCTCGGCAGATTGAGTCTTCAGCTGGAAGTGCTTTGTGACAGGTGGCTTACCACAAAGCAACATCACAATTACCTAACACACGGGCTGATTTGTGTAAACTCTCATTACTGCTCACGTTATTTAATAAACTACGTGCATACTCTCACCTCCCCACAGAACGCCGTTCTCCTTTTGATCGCTGTGTTGACAGTATGTAAGTTAAGTAAGTACGTGAAGTATGTAAAGAAAGTTTGAGGTTTGGAGATTTGAAAACTTGAGGACTGGAGGCTTGAAAGTCTGGAAGTTAGTAATTAAGTTGGAAGGTTTGAGGTCTGAAGGTTAGAAAGTGAGTTTCCGGGGTTGGAAGTAAGTTTGGTTGACGGTAGACTTGAAAGTTTGAGGGTTTGAAGATAGAAAGATTGTAAATAAGTTTGGAGACTGGAGGGTCGAGATAAATTTGAGGACTGAGTGTGAAAGTGAGGTTTGAAAATTAGAAGTTTCAATAGATGAAAGCTAGAGAATGGAAAGTAAGTCTGTAAGCTTGAATGCAAGTTTGAGGCGTGTGAGATGAGAAAAGCATGTGAGTGAAGTGTGAGAGCGAACAAAGTACTCACACAAAACTCAAGTACACACACTTAGATTTGTAAAACAACTATTACTTTATAACAAAAATAGACACGATAAGTAGGAAGGGGAAGGAGGAGGGTGCCTTGTGCCTTGTGCCTTGTGCCTTGTGCCTTGTGCCTTGTGCCTTGTGCCTTGTGCCTTGTGCCTTGTGCCTTGTGCCTTGTGCCTTGTGC